>NW_027436037.1:0-121000 GCF_964199755.1 Larus michahellis | reverse complement strand
TTCCTTCCTCTCCTTTCTTCCTC
This sequence comes from Larus michahellis, assembly GCF_964199755.1. NCBI lineage: Eukaryota > Metazoa > Chordata > Aves > Charadriiformes > Laridae > Larus > Larus michahellis. The sequence goes on along the minus strand of NW_027436037.1, from coordinate 120,977 downwards.
TCCTTCCTTCCTCTCCTTCCTTCCTTCCTCATTTTCTTCTCTTTGTCCCCTCTTCCTTCCCTTCCTACTTTCCCCATTCTTCCCCCCTCTTCCTCCCTTCCTACTTTCCCCATTCTTCCCCCCATTCCCTGTTCTTCCTTTCCTTCTTTCCCCATTCTTCCCCCCATTCCCTGTTCTTCCTTTCCTTCTTTCCCCATTTTTCCACCCTGTCACCTCTTCCTTCTTTGCCTCTATCCCCGTTCTTCTAGCCCTCCTCTTTTCCTCTTTTCTTTCCTCCTCTTCTCCCTTCTTTCCCCCATACTCCTCCACTCTTCCCTGTTCCTCCTTTATTCTTCCCCCATCCACTGTTCTTCCTTTCCTTCTTTCCCGCCCCATCCGTCTTTCTTCCTTTCCTTCTTTCCCCGTTCTTCTCCCCTCAGGCCCTGTTTCTCCTGTCCTTCTTCACACATTTATCACACTCCATCCCATCCTTCCTGCACATTCCCTCTTTCTCCTTTCTTGTCTTTCGACATTATTCCCCCGTCCCTTATTCTTCCTTTTCTTTCTTAACCCATTTTTCTCTGCAGTCTCCTTTTCCCCATTTCCTTCTTTCTTCACCCTCTGTCGTCTATTTCCCCTTTCCTCCTTTCCAGATTCTTCCTTCTGTACTACTTTCCCCCTTCTTCCTCTCTGTTTTCTGTTCCTCCTTTTCTTCCTTACTCATTCTTCCTCCACCCTGGAAAGCCCGCAGCCCTACGGGCTGTGGGGCCACACGAGCGGCTGCCAAAGAGCTTTCCAACGAGGCACGGCTTTCCCTCCTGGCTCTTCGGGCATGGGAGCTGTCGCCAGAGCCGCGGCCCTACCGGAAAATGCTTCGCAGGCTGGCGCAGCGGCGCAACGTGGGCGCCGGTGTCGCCGAGGCTGACGGCCGCAGCAAAGCCCGCAGCCCCACGGGCTTTGGGACCACGCGAGCGGCTGCCAAAGGGCTTTCCAACGAGGCACGGCTTTCCCTCCTGGCTCTTCGGGCGTGGGAGCTGTCGCCAGAGCCGCGGCCCTACCGGAAAATGCTTCGCAGGCTGGCGCGGCAGAGCCACGTGAGCGCCGGTGTCGCCGAGGCTGCCGGCTGCCGCAAAGCCCGCAGCCCCACGGGCTGTGGGGCCACGCGAGCGTCTGCCAAAGAGCTTTCCAACGAGGCACGGCTTTCCCTCCTGGCTCTTCGGCCGTGGGAGCTGTCGCCAGAGCCGCGGCCCTACCGGAAAATGCTTCGCAGGCTGGCGCGGCGGCCCCACCTGGGCGCCGGTGTCGCCCAGGCTGACGGCCGCCGGAAAGCCCGCAGCCCCACGGGCTGTGGGCCCACGCGAGCGGCTGCCAAAGAGCTTTCCAACGAGGCACGGCTTTCCCTCCTGGCTCTTCGGGCGTGGGAGCTGTCGCCAGAGCCGCGGCCCTACCGGAAAATGCTTCGCAGGCTGGCGCGGCGGCGCAACGTGGGCGCCGGTGGCGCCGAGGCTGACGGCCGCCGCAAAGCCCGCAGCCCCACGGGCTGTAGGGCCACGTGAGCGGCTGCCAAAGAGCTTTCCAACGAGGCACGGCTTTCCCTCCTGGCTCTTCGGGCGTGGGAGCTGTCGCCAGAGCCGCGGCCCTACCGGAAAATGCTTCGCAGGCTGGTGCAGCGGCGCCACGTGGTCGCCGGTGTCGCCAAGGCTGACGGCCGCCGCAAAGCCCGCAGCTCACGGGCTGTGGGGCCACGCGAGCGGCTGCCAAAGAGCTTTCCAACGAGGTACGGCTTTCCCTCCTGGCTCTTCGGGCGTGGGAGCTGTCGCCAGAGCCGCGGCCCTACCGGAAAGTGCTTCGCAGGCTGGCGCGGCGGCCCCACATCGGCGCCGGTGTCGCCGAGGCTGACGGCCGCCGCAAAGCCCGCAGCCCCACGGGCTGTGGTGCCACGCGAGCGGCTGCCAAAGAGCTTTCCAACGAGGCACGGCTTTCCCTCCTGGCTCTTCGGGCGTGGGAGCTGTCGCCAGAGCCGCGGCCCTACCGGAAAATGCTTCGCAGGCTGGCGCGGCGGCGCCACGTGGGCGCCGGAGCCGCCGAGGCTGACGGCCGCCGCAAAGCCCGCAGCCCCACGGGCTGTGGGGCCACGCGAGCGGCTGCCAAAGAGCTTTCCAACGAGGCACGGCTTTCCCTCCTGGCTCTTCGGGCGTGGGAGCTGTCGCCAGAGCCGCGGCCCTACCGGAAAATGCTTCGCAAGCTGGCGCGGCAGCGCCACGTGGGCGCCGGTGTCGCCGAGGCTGCCGGCTGCCGCAAAGCCCGCAGCCCCACGGGCTGTGGGGCCACGCGAGCGTCTGCCAAAGAGCTTTCCAACGAGGCATGGCTTTCCCTCCTGGCTCTTCGGGCATGGGAGCTGTCGCCAGAGCCGCGGCCCTACCGGAAAATGCTTCGCAGGCTGGCACAGCGGCGCAACGTGGGCGCCGTTGGCGCCGAGGCTGACGGCCGCCGCAAAGCCCGCAGCCGCACGGGCTGTGGGGCCACGCGAGCGGCTGCCAAAGAGCTTTCCAACGAGGCACGGCTTTCCCTCCTGGCTCTTCGGGCGTGGGAGCTGTCGCCAGAGCCGCGGCCCTACCGGAAAATGCTTCGCAGGCTGGCGCGGCGGCCCCACCTGGGCGCCGGTGTCGCCCAGGCTGAGGGCTGCGGGCCCACGCGAGCGGCTGCCAAAGAGCTTTCCAATGAGGCACGGCTTTCCCTCCTGGATCTTCGGGCATGGGAGCTGTCGCCAGAGCCGCGGCCCTACCGGAAAATGCTTCACATGCTGGCACAGTGGCGCCATGTGGGCGCCGGTGGCGCCGAGGCTGACGGCCGCCGCAAAGCCCGCAGCCCCACGGGCTTTGGGGCCACACGAGCGGCTGCCAAAGAGCTTTCCAACGAGGCACGGCTTTCCCTCCTGGCTCTTCGGGCGTGGGAGCTGTCGCCAGAGCCGCGGCCCTACCGGAAAATGCTTCACAGGCTGGCGCGGCAGAGCCACGTGGGCGCCGGTGTCGCCGAGGCTGCCGTCTGCCGCAAAGCCCGCAACCCCACGGGCTGTGGGGCCACGCGAGCGTCTGCCAAAGAGCTTTCCAACGAGGCACGGCTTTCCCTCCTGGCTCTTCGGGCGTGGGAGCTGTCGGCAGAGCCGCGGCCCTACCGGAAAATGCTTCACAGGCTGGCGCGGCGGCCCCTCCTGGGCGCCGGTGGCGCCGAGGCTGACGGCCGCCGCAAAGCCCGCAGCCCCACCGGCTGTGGGGCCACGCGAGCAGCTGCCAAAGAGCTTTCCAACGAGGCACGGCTTTCCCTCCTGGCTCTTCGGGCGTGGGAGCTGTCGCCAGAGACGCGGCCCCACCTGAAAATGCTTCGCAAGCTGGCACGGCGGCGCCACGTGGGCGCCGGTGTCGCCGAGGCTGACGGCCGCCGCAAAGCCCGCAGCCCCACGGGCTGTGGGGCACGCGAGCGGCTGCCAAAGAGCTTTCCAACGAGGCACGGCTTTCCCTCCTGGCTCTTCGGGCGTGGGAGCTGTCGCCAGAGCCGCGGCCCTACCGGAAAATGCTTCGCAGGCTGGCGCAGCGGCGCAACGTGGGCGCCGGTATCGCCGAGGCTGACGGCCGCCGCAAAGCCCGCAGCCCCACGGGCTGTGGGGCCACGCGAGCGGCTGCCAAAGAGCTTTCCAACGAGGCACGGCTTTCCCTCCTGGCTCTTTGGGCGTGGGAGCTGTCGCCAGAGACGCGGCCCTACCGGAAAATGCTTTGCAGGCTGGCGCGGCGGCCCCACGTGGGCGCCGATGGCGCCGAGGCTGACGGCCGCCGCAAAGCCCGCAGCCCCACGGGCTGTGGGCCCACGCGAGCGGCTGCCAAAGAGCTTTCCAATGAGGCACGGCTTTCCCTCCTGGCTCTTCGGGCGTGGGAGCTGTAGCCAGAGCCGCGGCCCTACCGGAAAATGCTTCACATGCTGGCACAGTGGCGCAACGTGGGCGCCGGTGTCGCCGAGGCTGACGGCCGCCGCAAAGCCCGCAGCCGCACGGGCTTTGGGGCCACGCGAGCGGCTGCCAAAGAGCTTTCCAACGAGGCACGGCTTTCCCTCCTGGCTCTTCGGGCGTGGGAGCTGTCGCCAGAGCCGCGGTCCTACCGGAAAATGCTTCACAGGCTGGCGCGGCAGAGCCACGTGGGCGCCGGTGTCGCCGAGGCTGCCGGCTGCCGCAAAGCCCGCAGCCCCACGGGCTGTGGGGCCACGCGAGCGGCTGCCAAAGAGCTTTCCAACGAGGCACGGCTTTCCCTCCTGGCTCTTCGGCCGTGGGAGCTGTCGCCAGAGACGCGGCCCTACCGGAAAATGCTTCACAGGCTGGCGCGGCGGCCCGACGTGGGCGCCGGTGGCGCCGAGGCTGACGGCCGCCGCAAAGCCCGCAGCCCCACGGGCTGTGGGGCCACGCGAGCGGCTGCCAAAGAGCTTTCCAACGAGGCACGGCTTTCCCTCCTGGCTCTTCGGGCGTGGGAGCTGTCGCCAGAGACGCGGCCCCACCTGAAAATGCTTCGCAAGCTGGCACGGCGGCGCCACGTGGGCGCCGGTGTCGCCGAGGCTGACGACCGCCGCAAAGCCCGCAGCCCCACGGGCTGTGGGCCCACGCGAGCGGCTGCCAAAGAGCTTTCCAACGAGGCACGGCTTTCCCTCCTGGCTCTTCGGGCATGGGAGCTGTCGCCAGAGCCGCGGCCCTACCGGAAAATGCTTCGCAGGCTGGCGCGGCAGCGCCACGTGGGCGCCGGTGTCACCGAGGCTGCCGGCTGCCGCAAAGCCCGCAGCCGCACGGGCTGTGGGGCCACGCGAGCGGCTGCCAAAGAGCTTTCCAACGAGGCACGGCTTTCCCTCCTGGCTCTTCGGGCATGGGAGCTGTCGCCAGAGCCGCGGCCCTACCGGAAAATGCTTCGCAGGCTGGCACAGCGGCGCAACGTGGGCGCCGGTGTCGCCGAGGCTGACGGCCGCCGCAAAGCCCGCAGCCCCATGGGCTTTGGGACTACGCGAGTGGCTGCCAAAGGGCTTTCCAACGAGGCACGGCTTTCCCTCCTGGCTCTTCGGGCGTGGGAGCTGTCGCCAGAGCCGCGGCCCTACCGGAAAATGCTTCACAGGCTGGCGCGGCAGAGCCACGTGAGCTCCGGTGTCGCCGAGGCTGCCGGCTGCCGCAAAGCCCGCAGCCCCACGGGCTGTGGGGCCACGCGAGCGGCTGCCAAAGAGCTTTCCAACGAGGCACGGCTTTCCCTCCTGGCTCTTCGGGCGTGGGAGCTGTCGCCAGAGCCGCGGCCCTACCGGAAAATGCTTCGTAGGCTGGCGCGGCGGCCCCACGTGGGCGCCGGTGTCGCCCAGGCTGACGGCCGCCGGAAAGCCCGCAGCCCCACGGGCTGTGGGGCCACGTGAGCGGCTGTCAAAGAGCTTTCCAACGAGGCACGGCTTTCCCTCCTGGCTCTTCGGGCGTGGGAGCTGTCGCCAGAGCCGCGGCCCTACAGGAAAGTGCTTCGCAGGCCGGCGCGGCGGCCCCACGTGGGCGCCGGTGGCGCCGAGGCTGACAGCCGCCGCAAAGCCCGCAGTCCCACGGGCTGTGGGGCCAAGCGAGCGGCTGCCAAAGAGCTTTCCAAGGAGGCACGGCTTTCCCTCCTGGCTCTTCGGGCGTGGGAGCTGTCGCCAGAGCCGCGGCCCTACCGGAAAATGCTTCGCATTCTGGCGCGGCGGCGCAACGTGGGCGCCGGTGGCGCCGAGGCTGACGGCCGCCGGAAAGCCCGCAGCCCCACGGGCTGTGGGGCCACGCGAGCGGCTGCCAAAGAGCTTTCCAACGAGGCACGGCTTTCCCTCCTGGCTCTTCGGGCGTGGGAGCTGTCGCCAGAGCCGCGGCCCTACCGGAAAATGCTTCGCAGGCTGGCGCGGCGGCGCAACGTGGGCGCCGGTGTCGCCGAGGCTGCCGGCTGCCGCAAAGCCCGCAGCCCCACGGGCTGTGGGGCCACGCGAGCGTCTGCCAAAGAGCTTTCCAACGAGGCATGGCTTTCCCTCCTGGCTCTTCGGGCATGGGAGCTGTCGCCAGAGCCGCGGCCCTACCGGAAAATGCTTCGCAGGCTGGCACAGCGGCGCAACGTGGGCGCCGTTGGCGCCGAGGCTGACGGCCGCCGCAAAGCCCGCAGCCGCACGGGCTGTGGGGCCACGCGAGCGGCTGCCAAAGAGCTTTCCAACGAGGCACGGCTTTCCCTCCTGGCTCTTCGGGCGTGGGAGCTGTCGCCAGAGCCGCGGCCCTACCGGAAAATGCTTCGCAGGCTGGCGCGGCGGCCCCACCTGGGCGCCGGTGTCGCCCAGGCTGAGGGCTGCGGGCCCACGCGAGCGGCTGCCAAAGAGCTTTCCAATGAGGCACGGCTTTCCCTCCTGGATCTTCGGGCATGGGAGCTGTCGCCAGAGCCGCGGCCCTACCGGAAAATGCTTCACATGCTGGCACAGTGGCGCCATGTGGGCGCCGGTGGCGCCGAGGCTGACGGCCGCCGCAAAGCCCGCAGCCCCACGGGCTTTGGGGCCACACGAGCGGCTGCCAAAGAGCTTTCCAACGAGGCACGGCTTTCCCTCCTGGCTCTTCGGGCGTGGGAGCTGTCGCCAGAGCCGCGGCCCTACCGGAAAATGCTTCACAGGCTGGCGCGGCAGAGCCACGTGGGCGCCGGTGTCGCCGAGGCTGCCGTCTGCCGCAAAGCCCGCAACCCCACGGGCTGTGGGGCCACGCGAGCGTCTGCCAAAGAGCTTTCCAACGAGGCACGGCTTTCCCTCCTGGCTCTTCGGGCGTGGGAGCTGTCGGCAGAGCCGCGGCCCTACCGGAAAATGCTTCACAGGCTGGCGCGGCGGCCCCTCCTGGGCGCCGGTGGCGCCGAGGCTGACGGCCGCCGCAAAGCCCGCAGCCCCACCGGCTGTGGGGCCACGCGAGCAGCTGCCAAAGAGCTTTCCAACGAGGCACGGCTTTCCCTCCTGGCTCTTCGGGCGTGGGAGCTGTCGCCAGAGACGCGGCCCCACCTGAAAATGCTTCGCAAGCTGGCACGGCGGCGCCACGTGGGCGCCGGTGTCGCCGAGGCTGACGGCCGCCGCAAAGCCCGCAGCCCCACGGGCTGTGGGGCACGCGAGCGGCTGCCAAAGAGCTTTCCAACGAGGCACGGCTTTCCCTCCTGGCTCTTCGGGCGTGGGAGCTGTCGCCAGAGCCGCGGCCCTACCGGAAAATGCTTCGCAGGCTGGCGCGGCGGCGCAACGTGGGCGCCGGTATCGCCGAGGCTGACGGCCGCCGCAAAGCCCGCAGCCCCACGGGCTGTGGGGCCACGCGAGCGGCTGCCAAAGAGCTTTCCAACGAGGCACGGCTTTCCCTCCTGGCTCTTTGGGCGTGGGAGCTGTCGCCAGAGACGCGGCCCTACCGGAAAATGCTTTGCAGGCTGGCGCGGCGGCCCCACGTGGGCGCCGATGGCGCCGAGGCTGACGGCCGCCGCAAAGCCCGCAGCCCCACGGGCTGTGGGCCCACGCGAGCGGCTGCCAAAGAGCTTTCCAATGAGGCACGGCTTTCCCTCCTGGCTCTTCGGGCGTGGGAGCTGTAGCCAGAGCCGCGGCCCTACCGGAAAATGCTTCACATGCTGGCACAGTGGCGCAACGTGGGCGCCGGTGTCGCCGAGGCTGACGGCCGCCGCAAAGCCCGCAGCCGCACGGGCTTTGGGGCCACGCGAGCGGCTGCCAAAGAGCTTTCCAACGAGGCACGGCTTTCCCTCCTGGCTCTTCGGGCGTGGGAGCTGTCGCCAGAGCCGCGGTCCTACCGGAAAATGCTTCACAGGCTGGCGCGGCAGAGCCACGTGGGCGCCGGTGTCGCCGAGGCTGCCGGCTGCCGCAAAGCCCGCAGCCCCACGGGCTGTGGGGCCACGCGAGCGGCTGCCAAAGAGCTTTCCAACGAGGCACGGCTTTCCCTCCTGGCTCTTCGGCCGTGGGAGCTGTCGCCAGAGACGCGGCCCTACCGGAAAATGCTTCACAGGCTGGCGCGGCGGCCCGACGTGGGCGCCGGTGGCGCCGAGGCTGACGGCCGCCGCAAAGCCCGCAGCCCCACGGGCTGTGGGGCCACGCGAGCGGCTGCCAAAGAGCTTTCCAACGAGGCACGGCTTTCCCTCCTGGCTCTTCGGGCGTGGGAGCTGTCGCCAGAGACGCGGCCCCACCTGAAAATGCTTCGCAAGCTGGCACGGCGGCGCCACGTGGGCGCCGGTGTCGCCGAGGCTGACGACCGCCGCAAAGCCCGCAGCCCCACGGGCTGTGGGCCCACGCGAGCGGCTGCCAAAGAGCTTTCCAACGAGGCACGGCTTTCCCTCCTGGCTCTTCGGGCATGGGAGCTGTCGCCAGAGCCGCGGCCCTACCGGAAAATGCTTCGCAGGCTGGCGCGGCAGCGCCACGTGGGCGCCGGTGTCACCGAGGCTGCCGGCTGCCGCAAAGCCCGCAGCCCCACGGGCTGTGGGGCCACGCGAGCGGCTGCCAAAGAGCTTTCCAACGAGGCACGGCTTTCCCTCCTGGCTCTTCGGGCATGGGAGCTGTCGCCAGAGCCGCGGCCCTACCGGAAAATGCTTCGCAGGCTGGCACAGCGGCGCAACGTGGGCGCCGGTGTCGCCGAGGCTGACGGCCGCCGCAAAGCCCGCAGCCCCATGGGCTTTGGGACTACGCGAGTGGCTGCCAAAGGGCTTTCCAACGAGGCACGGCTTTCCCTCCTGGCTCTTCGGGCGTGGGAGCTGTGGCCAGAGCCGCGGCCCTACCGGAAAATGCTTCACAGGCTGGCGCGGCAGAGCCACGTGAGCTCCGGTGTCGCCGAGGCTGCCGGCTGCCGCAAAGCCCGCAGCCCCACGGGCTGTGGGGCCACGCGAGCGGCTGCCAAAGAGCTTTCCAACGAGGCACGGCTTTCCCTCCTGGCTCTTCGGGCGTGGGAGCTGTCGCCAGAGCCGCGGCCCTACCGGAAAATGCTTCGTAGGCTGGCGCGGCGGCCCCACGTGGGCGCCGGTGTCGCCCAGGCTGACGGCCGCCGGAAAGCCCGCAGCCCCACGGGCTGTGGGGCCACGTGAGCGGCTGTCAAAGAGCTTTCCAACGAGGCACGGCTTTCCCTCCTGGCTCTTCGGGCGTGGGAGCTGTCGCCAGAGCCGCGGCCCTACAGGAAAGTGCTTCGCAGGCCGGCGCGGCGGCCCCACGTGGGCGCCGGTGGCGCCGAGGCTGACAGCCGCCGCAAAGCCCGCAGTCCCACGGGCTGTGGGGCCAAGCGAGCGGCTGCCAAAGAGCTTTCCAAGGAGGCACGGCTTTCCCTCCTGGCTCTTCGGGCGTGGGAGCTGTCGCCAGAGCCGCGGCCCTACCGGAAAATGCTTCGCATTCTGGCGCGGCGGCGCAACGTGGGCGCCGGTGGCGCCGAGGCTGACGGCCGCCGGAAAGCCCGCAGCCCCACGGGCTGTGGGGCCACGCGAGCGGCTGCCAAAGAGCTTTCCAACGAGGCACGGCTTTCCCTCCTGGCTCTTCGGGCGTGGGAGCTGTCGCCAGAGCCGCGGCCCTACCGGAAAATGCTTCGCAGGCTGGCGCGGCGGCGCAACGTGGGCGCCGGTGGCGCCGAGGCTGACGGCCGCCGCAAAGCCCGCAGCCCCATGGGCTGTGGGGCACGCGAGCGGCTGCCAAAGAGCTTTCCAACGAGGCACGGCTTTCCCTCCTGGCTCTTCGGGCGTGGGAGCTGTCGCCAGAGACGCGGCCCTACCGGAAAATGCTTCGCAGGCTGGCGCGGCGGCGCAACGTGGGCGCCGGTGGCGCCGAGGCTGACGGCCGCCGCAAAGCCCGCAGCCCCACGGGCTGTGGGGCCACGCGAGCGGCTGCCAAAGAGCTTTCCAATGAGGCACGGCTTTCCCTCCTGGCTCTTTGGGCGTGGGAGCTGTCGCCAGAGACGCGGCCCTACCGGAAAATGCTTCGCAGGCTGGCGCGGCAGAGCCACGTGGGCGCCGGTGTCGCCGAGGCTGCCGGCTGCCGCAAAGCCCGCAGCCCCACGGGCTGTGGGGCCACGCGAGCGGCTGCCAAAGAGCTTTCCAACGAGGCACGGCTTTCCCTCCTGGCTCTTCGGGCGTGGGAGCTGTCGCCAGAGCCGCGGCCCTACCGGAAAATGCTTCACAGGCTGGCGCGGCGGCCCGACGTGGGCGCCGGTGGCGCCGAGGCTGACGGCCGCCGCAAAGCCCGCAGCCCCACGGGCTGTGGGGCCACGCGAGCGGCTGCCAAAGAGCTTTCCAACGAGGCACGGCTTTCCCTCCTGGCTCTTCGGGCGTGGGAGCTGTCGCCAGAGACGCGGCCCCACCTGAAAATGCTTCGCAAGCTGGCACGGCGGCGCCACGTGGGCGCCGGTGTCGCCGAGGCTGACGACCGCCGCAAAGCCCGCAGCCCCACGGGCTGTGGGCCCACGCGAGCGGCTGCCAAAGAGCTTTCCAACGAGGCACGGCTTTCCCTCCTGGCTCTTCGGGCATGGGAGCTGTCGCCAGAGACGCGGCCCTACCGGAAAATGCTTCGCAGGCTGGCGCGGCAGCGCCACGTGGGCGCCGGTGTCACCGAGGCTGCCGGCTGCCGCAAAGCCCGCAGCCCCACGGGCTGTGGGGCCACGCGAGCGGCTGCCAAAGAGCTTTCCAACGAGGCACGGCTTTCCCTCCTGGCTCTTCGGGCATGGGAGCTGTCACCAGAGCCGCGGACCTACCGGAAAATGCTTCGCAGGCTGGCACAGCGGCGCAACGTGGGCGCCGGTGTCGCCGAGGCTGACGGCCGCCGCAAAGCCCGCAGCCCCATGGGCTTTGGGACTACGCGAGCGGCTGCCAAAGAGCTTTCCAACGAGGCATGGCTTTCCCTCCTGGCTCTTCGGGCGTGGGAGCTGTCGCCAGAGCCGCGGCCCTACCGGAAAATGCTTCGCAGGCTGGCGTGGCGGCGCAACGTGAGCGCCGGTGTCGCCCAGGCTGCCGGCTGCCGCAAAGCCCGCAGCCCCACGGGCTGTGGGGCCACGCGAGCGGCTGCCAAAGAGCTTTCCAACGAGGCACGGCTTTCCCTCCTGGCTCTTCGGGCGTGGGAGCTGTCGCCAGAGCCGCGGCCCTACAGGAAAGTGCTTCACAGGCCGGCGCGGCGGCCCCACGTGGGCGCCGGTGGCGCCGAGGCTGACAGCCGCCGCAAAGCCCGCAGTCCCACGGGCTGTGGGGCCAAGCGAGCGGCTGCCAAAGAGCTTTCCAACGAGGCACGGCTTTCCCTCCTGGCTCTTCGGGCGTGGGAGCTGTCGCCAGAGCCGCGGCCCTACCGGAAAATGCTTCGTAGGCTGGCGCGGTGGCGCCACCTGGGCGCCGGTGGTGCCGAGGCTGACGGCCGCCACAAAGCCTGCAGCCCCACGGGCTGTGGGGCCACGCGAGCGGCTGCCAAAGAGCTTTCCAACGAGGCACGGCTTTCCCTCCTGGCTCTTCGGGCGTGGGAGCTGTCGCCAGAGACGCGGCCCTACCGGAAAATGCTTCGCAAGGTGGCGCGGCAGCGCCACGTGGGCGCCGGTGTCGCCGAGGCTGCCGGCTGCCGCAAAGCCCGCAGCCCCACGGGCTGTGGGGCCACGCGAGCGGCTGCCAAAGAGCTTTCTAACGAGGCACGGCTTTCCCTCCTGGCTCTTCGGGCGTGGGAGCTGTCGCCAGAGCCGCGGCCCTACCGGAAAATGCTTCGCAGGCTGGCGCGGCGGCCCCACGTGGGCGCCGGTGGCGCCGAGGCTGACGGCCGCCGCAAAGCCCGCAGTCCCACGGGCTGTGGGGCCACGCGAGCGGCTGCCAAAGAGCTTTCCAACGAGGCACGGCTTTCCCTCCTGGCTCTTCGGGCGTGGGAGCTGTCGCCAGAGCCGCGGCCCTACCGGAAAATGCTTCGCAGGCTGGCGCGGCGGCCCCACGTGGGCGCCGGTGGCGCCCAGGCTGATGGTCGCCGCAAAGCCCGCAGTCCCACGGGCTGTGGGGCCACGTGAGCGGCTGCCAAAGAGCTTTCCAACGAGGCACGGCTTTCCCTCCTGGCTCTTCGGGCGTGGGAGCTGTCGCCAGAGCCGCGGCCCTACCGGAAAATGCTCCGCAGGCTGGCGCGGCGGCGCAACGTGGGCGCCGGTGGCGCCGAGGCTGCCGGCCGCCGCAAAGCCCGCAGCCCCACGGGCTGTGGGGCCACGCGAGCGGCTGCCAAAGAGCTTTCCAACGAGGCACGGCTTTCCCTCCTGGCTCTTCGGGCGTGGGAGCTGTCGCCAGAGACGCGGCCCTACCGGAAAATGCTTCGCAGGCTGGCGCGGCGGCGCCACGTGGGCGCTGGTGGCGTCGAGGCTGACGGCCGCCGCAAAGCCCGCAGTCCCACGGGCTGTGGGGCCACGCGAGCGGCTGCCAAAGAGCTTTCCAACGAGGCACGGCTTTCCCTCCTGGCTCTTCGGGGGTGGGAGCTGTCGCCAGAGCCGCGGCCCTACCGGAAAATGCTTCGCAGGCTGGCGCGGCGGCGCAACGTGGGCGCCGTTGGCGCCGAGGCTGACGGCCGCCGCAAAGCCCGCAGCCCCATGGGCTGTGGGGCACGCGAGTGGCTGCCAAAGAGCTTTCCAACGAGGCACGGCTTTCCCTCCTGGCTCTTCGGGCGTGGGAGCTGTCGCCAGAGCCGCGGCCCTACCGGAAAATGCTTCGCAGGCTGGCGCGGCAGCGCCACCAAGTGGGCGCCGGTGGCGCTGAGGCTGACGGCTGCCGGAAAGCCCGCAGCCCCATGGGCTGTGGGGCCACGCGAGCGGCTGCCAAAGAGCATTCCAACGAGGCACGGCTTACCCTCCTGGCTCTTCGGGCGTGGGAGCTGTCGCCAGAGACGCAGCCCTACCGGAAAATGCTTCGCAGGCTGGCGCGGCAGCACCACCTGGGCGCCGGTGGCGCCGAGGCGGACGGCGGCCGCAAAGCCTGCAGCCCCACGGGCTGTGGGGCCACGCGAGCGGCTGCCAAAGAGCTTTCCAACGAGGCACGGCTTTCCCTCCTGGCTCTTCGGGCGTGGGAGCTGTCGCCAGAGACGCGGCCCTACCGGATAATGCTTCGCAGGCTGGCGCGGTGGCCCCACGTGGGCGCCGATGGCTCCGAGGCTGACGGCCGCCGCAAAGCCCGCAGCCCCACCGGCTGTGGGGCCACGTGAGCGGCTGCCAAAGAGCTTTCCAACGAGGCACGGCTTTCCCTCCTGGCTCTTCGGGCGTGGGAGCTGTCGCCAGAGCCGCGGCCCTACCGGAAAATGCTTCGCAGGCTGGCGCGGCGGCCCCACCTGGGCGCCGGTGGCGCCGAGGCTGACGGCCGCCGGAAGTTCGCAGCCCCACGGGCTGTAGGGCCAAGTGAGCGGCTGCCAAAGAGCTTTCCAACGAGGCACGGCTTTCCCTCCTGGCTCTTCGGGCATGGGAGCTGTCGCCAGAGATGCGGCCCTACCGGAAAATGCTTCGCAGGCTGGCACAGCGGCGCAACGTGGGCGCCGGTGTCGCCGAGGCTGACGGCCGCCGCCTAGCCCGCAGCCCCACGGGCTGTGGGGCCACGCGAGCGGCTGCCAAAGAGCTTTCCAATGAGGCACGGCTTTCCCTCCTGGCTCTTCGGGGGTGGGAGCTGTCGCCAGAGCCGCAGCCCTACCGGAAAATGCTTCGCAGGCTGGCGCGGCAGCGCCACGTGGGCGCCGGTGGCGCCGAGGCGGACGGCGGCCGCAAAGCCCGCAGCCCCACGGGCTGTGGGGCCACGCGAGCGGCTGCCAAAGAGCTTACCAACGAGGCACGGCTTTCCCTCCTGGCTCTTCGGGCGTGGGAGCTGTCGCCAGAGCCGCGGCCCCACCGGATAATGCTTCGCAGGCTGGCACGGCGGCGCCACATGGGCGCCGGTGGCGCCGAGGCTGACGGCCGCCGGAAAGCCCGCAGCCCCACGGGCTGTGGGGCCACGCGAGCGGATGCCAAAGAGCTTTCCAACGAGGCACGGCTTTCCCTCCTGGCTCTTCGGGCGTGGGAGCTGTCGCCAGAGCCGCAGCCCTACCGGAAAATGCTTCGCAGGCTGGCGCGGCAGCGCCACCAAGTGGGCGCCGGTGGCGCCGAGGCGGACGGCGGCCGCAAAGCCCGCAGCCCCACGGGCTGTGGGGCCACGCGAGCGGCTGCCAAAGAGCTTTCCAACGAGGCATGGCTTTCCATCCTGGCTCTTCGGGCGTGGGAGCTGTCGCCAGAGACGCGGCCCTACCGGAAAATGGTTCGCAGGCTGGCGCGGCAGCCCGACGTGGGCGCCGGTGGCGCTGAGGCTGACGGCCGCCGGAAAGCCCGCAGCCCCATGGGCTGTGGGGCCACGCGAGCGGATGCCAAAGAGCATTCCAACGAGGCACGGCTTACCCTCCTGGCTCTTCGGGCGTGGGAGCTGTCGCCAGAGACGCGGCCCTACCGGAAAATGCTTCGCAGGCTGGCGCGGCGGCCCCACGTGGGCGCCAGTGTCGCCGAGGCTGACGGCCGCCGCAAAGCCCGCAGCCCCACGGGCTGTGGGGCCACGCGAGCGGCTGCCAAAGAGCTTTCCAACGAGGCACGGCTTTCCCTCCTGGCTCTTCGGGCGTGGGAGCTGTCGCCAGAGCCGCGGCCCCACCGGAAAATGCTTCGCAGGCTGGCGCGGCGGTCCAACGTGGGCGCTGATGGCGCTGAGGCTGATGGCCGCCGCAAAGCCCGCAGCCCCACGGGCTGTGGGGCCACGCGAGCGGCTGCCAAAGAGCTTTCCAACGAGGCACGGCTTTCCCTCCTGGCTCTTCGGGTGTGGGAGCTGTCGCCAGAGCCGCGGCCTTACCGGAAAATGCTTCGCAGACTGGCGAGGCAGCGCCACGTGGGCGCCGGTGTCACCGAGGCTGCCGTCTGCCGCAAAGCCCGCAGCCCCACGGGCTGTGGGGCCACGCGAGCGGCTGCCAAAGAGCTTTCCAACGAGGCACGGCTTTCCCTCCTGGCTCTTCGGGCGTGGGAGCTGTCGCCAGAGCCGCGGCCCTACCGGAGAATGCTTCGCAGGCTGGTGCAGCGGCGCCACGTGGTCGCCGGTGTCGCCGAGGCTGACGGCCGCCGCAAAGCCCGCAGCTCACGGGCTGTGGGGCCATGCGAGCGGCTGACAAAGAGCTTTCCAACGAGGTACGGCTTTCCCTCCTGGCTCTTCGGGCGTGGGAGCTGTCGCCAGAGCCGCGGCCCTACCGGAAAGTGCTTCGCAGGCTGGCACGGCGGCCCCACGTGGGCGCCGGTGTCGCCGAGGCTGACGGCCGCCGCAAAGCCCGCAGTCCCACGGGCTGTGGGGCCAAGCGAGCGGCTGCCAAAGAGCTTTCCAACGAGGCACGGCTTTCCCTCCTGGCTCTTCGGGGGTGGGAGCTGTCGCCAGAGCCGCGGCCCTACCGGAAAATGCTTCGCAGGGTGGTGCGGCGGCGTAACGTGGGCGCCGTTGGCGCCGAGGCTGACGGCCGCCGCAAAGCCCGCAGCCCCATGGGCTGTGGGCCCACGCGAGCGGCTGCCAAAGAGCTTTCCAACGAGGCACGGCTTTCCCTCCTGGCTCTTCGGGCGTGGGAGCTGTCGCCAGAGCCGCGGCCCTACCGGAAAATGCTTCGCAGGCTGGCGCGGCAGCGCCACCAAGTGGGCGCCGGTGGCGCCGAGGCTGACGGCCGCCGCAAAGCCCGCAGCCCCACGGGCTCTGGGGCCACGCGAGCGACTGCCAAAGAGCTTTCCAACGAGGCACGGCTTTCCCTCCTGGCTCTTCGGGCGTGGGAGCTGTCGCCAGAGCCGCGGCCCTACCGGAAAATGCTTCGCAGGCTGGCGCGGCGGCGCCACCTGGGCGCCGGTGGCGCCGAGGCTGACGGCCGCCGCAAAGCCCGCAGCCCCACGGGCTGTGGGGCCACGCGAGCGGCTGCCAAAGAGCTTTACAACGAGGCACGGCTTTCCCTCCTGGCTCTTCGGGCGTGGGAGCTGTCGCCAGAGTCGCGGCCCTACCGGAAAATGCTTCGCAGGCTGGCGCGGCGGCGCCACGTGGGCGCCGGTGGTGCCGAGGCTGAAGGCAGCCGCAAAGCCCGCAGCCCCACGGGCTGTGGGGCCACGCGAGCGGCTGCCAAAGAGCTTTCCAACGAGGCACGGCTTTCCCTCCTGGCTCTTCGGGCGTGGGAGCTGTCGCCAGAGCCGCGGCCCTACCGGAAAATGCTTCGCAGGCTGGCGCGGCGGCGCAACGTGGGCGCAGGTGGCGCCGAGGCTGACGGCCGCCGCAAAGCCCGCAGCCCCACGGGCTGTAGGGCCACGTGAGCGGCTGCCAAAGAGCTTTCCAACGAGGCACGGCTTTCCCTCCTGGCTCTTCGGGCGTGGGAGCTGTCGCCAGAGCCGCGGCCCTACCGGAAAATGCTTCGCAGGCTGGTGCAGCGGCGCCACGTGGTCGCCGGTGGCGCCGAGGCTGACGGCCGCCGCAAAGCCCGCAGCTCACGGGCTGTGGGGCCATGCGATCGGCTGACAAAGAGCTTTCCAACGAGGTACGGCTTTCCCTCCTGGCTCTTCGGGCGTGGGAGCTGTCGCCAGAGCCGCGGCCCTACCGGAAAGTGCTTCGCAGGCTGGCACGGCGGCCCCACGTGGGCGCCGGTGTCGCCGAGGCTGACGGCCGCCGCAAAGCCCGCAGTCCCACGGGCTGTGGGGCCAAGCGAGCGGCTGCCAAAGAGCTTTCCAACGAGGCACGGCTTTCCCTCCTGGCTCTTCGGGGGTGGGAGCTGTCGCCAGAGCCGCGGCCCTACCGGAAAATGCTTCGCAGGCTGGTGCGGCGGCGCAACGTGGGCGCCGTTGGCGCCGAGGCTGACGGCCGCCGCAAAGCCCGCAGCCCCATGGGCTGTGGGGCACGCGAGTGGCTGCCAAAGAGCTTTCCAACGAGGCACGGCTTTCCCTCCTGGCTCTTCGGGCGTGGGAGCTGTCGCCAGAGCCGCGGCCCTACCGGAAAATCCTTCGCAGGCTGGCGCGGCAGAGCCACGTGGGCGCCGGTGGTGCCGAGGCTGACAGCCGCCGCAAAGCCCACAGCCCCACGGGCTGTGGGGCCACGCGAGCGGCTGCCAAAGAGCTTTCCAACGAGGCACGGCTTTCCCTCCTGGCTCTTCGGGCGTGGGAGCTGTCGCCAGAGCCGCGGCCCTACCGGAAAATGCTTCGCAGGCTGGCACGGCGGCGCCACGTGGGCGCCGGTGTCGCTGAGGCTGCCGGCTGCCGCAAAGCCCGCAGCCCCACGGGCTGTGGGCCCACGCGAGCGGCTGCCAAAGAGCTTTCCAACGAGGCACGGCTTTCCCTCCTGGCTCTTCGGGCGTGGGAGCTGTCGCCAGAGCCGCGGCCCTACCGGAAAATGCTTCGCAGGCTGGCGCGACGGCCCCACGTGGGCGCCGGTGGCGCCGAGGCTGACGTCCGCCGCATAGCCCGCAGCCCCACGGGCTGTGGGGCCACGCGAGCGGCTGCCAAAGGGCTTTCCAATGAGGCACGGCTTTCCCTCCTGGCTCTTCGGGCGTGGGAGCTGTCGCCAGAGCCGCAGCCCTACCGGAAAATGCTTCGCAGGCTGGCGCGGCGGCGCCACCTGGGCGCCGGTGGCGCCGAGGCGGACGGAGGCCGCAAAGCCCGCAGCCCCACGGGCTGTGGGGCCACGCGAGCGGCTGCCAAAGAGATTTCCAACGAGGCATGGCTTTCCATCCTGGCTCTTCGGGCGTGGGAGCTGTCGCCAGAGACGCGGCCCTTCCCGAAAATGCTTCGCAGGCTGGCGCGGCGGCCCGACGTGGGCGCCGGTGGCGTCGAGGCTGATGGCCGCCGCAAAGCCCGCAGCCCCATGGGCTGTGGGGCCACGCGAGCGGCTGCCAAAGAGCTTTCCAACGAGGCACGGCTTTCCCTCCTGGCTCTTCGGGCGTGGGAGCTGTCGCCAGAGCCGCGGCCCTACCGGAAAATGCTTCGCAGGCTGGCGCGGCGGCCCCACCTGGGCGCCGGTGGCGCCGAGGCTGACGGCCGCCGCAAAGCCCGCAGACCCACGGGCTGTGGGGCCACGCGAGCAGCTGCCAAAGAGATTTCCAACGAGGCACGGCTTTCCCTCCTGGCTCTTTGGGCGTGGGAGCTGTCGCCAGAGCCGCAGCCCTACCGGAAAATGCTTCGCAGGCTGGCGCGGCAGCGCCACCAAGTGGGCGCCGGTGGCGCCGAGGAGGACGGCGGCCGCAAAGCCCGCAGCCCCACGGGCTGTGGGGCCACGCGAGCGGCTGCCAAAGAGCATTCCAACGAGGCACGGCTTACCCTCCTGGCTCTTCGGGCGTGGGAGCTGTCGCCAGAGACGCGGCACTACCGGATAATGCTTCGCAGGCTGGCGCGGCGGCCCCACGTGGGCGCCGGTGGCGCCGAGGCTGACGGCCGCCGCAAAGCCCGCAGCCCCACGGGCTGTGGGGCCACGCGAGCGGCTGCCAAAGAGCTTTCCAACGAGGCACGGCTTTCCCTCCTGGCTCTTCGGCCGTGGGAGCTGTCGCCAGAGCCGCGGCCCCACCGGAAAATGCTTCGCAGGCTGGCGCGGCGGCCCAACGTGGGCGCTGATGGCGCTGAGGCTGATGGCCGCCGCAAAGCCCGCAGCCCCATGGGCTGTGGGGCCACGCGAGCGGCTGCCAAAGAGCTTTCCAACGAGGCACGGCTTTCCCTCCTGGCTCTTCGGGCGTGGGAGCTGTCACCAGAGCCGCGGCCCTACCGGAAAATGCTTCGCAGACTGGCGCGGCAGCGCCACGTGGGCGCCGGTGTCACCGAGGCTGCCATCTGCCGCAAAGCCCGCAGCCCCACGGGCTGTGGGGCCACGCGAGCGGCTGCCAAAGAGCTTTCCAAGGAGGCACGGCTTTCCCTCCTGGCTCTTCGGGCGTGGGAGCTGTCGCCAGAGCCGCGGCCCTACCGGAAAATGCTTCGCAGGCTGGCGCGGCGGCGCCACGTGGGCGCCGGTGGTGCCGAGGCTGACGACTGCCGCAAAGCACGCAGCCCCACGGGCTGTGGGGCCACGCGAGCGGCTGCGAAAGAGCTTTCCAACGAGGCACGGCTTTCCCTCCTGGCTCTTCGGGCGTGGGAGCTGTCGCCAGAGCCGCGGCCCTACCGGAAAATGCTTCGCAGGGTGGCGCGGCGGCCCCACCTGGGCGCCGGTGGCGCGGAGGCTGACGGCCGCCGCAAAGCCCGCAGCCCCACGGGCTGTGGGGCCACGCGAGCGGCTGCCAAAGAGCTTTCCAACGAGGCACGGCTTTCCCTCCTGGCTCTTCGGGCGTGGGAGCTGTCGCCAGAGCCGCGGCCCTACCGGAAAATGCTTCGCAGGCTGGCACGGCGGCGACACGTGGGCGCCGGTGGCGCCGAGGCTGACGGCCGCCGGAAAGCCCGCAGCCCCACGGGCTGTGGGGCCACGCGAGTGGATGCCAAAGAGCTTTCCAACGAGGCACGGCTTTCCCTCCTGGCTCTTCGGGCGTGGGAGCTGTCGCCAGAGCCGCAGCCCTACCGGAAAATGCTTCGCAGGCTGGCACGGCGGCGCCACGTGGGCGCCGGTGGCGCCGAGGCGGACGGCCGCCGGAAAGCCCGCAGCCCCATGGGCTGTGGGGCCACGCGAGCGGCTGCCAAAGAGCTTTCCAACGAGGCACGGCTTTCCCTCCTGGCTCTTCGGGCGTGGGAGCTGTCGCCAGAGCCGCAGCCCTACCGGAAAATGCTTCGCAGGCTGGCGCGGCAGCACCACCTGGGCGCCGGTGGCGCCGAGGCGGACGGCGGCCGCAAAGCCCGCAGCCCCACGGGCTGTGGGGCCACGCGAGCGGCTGCCAAAGAGCTTTCCAACGAGGCACGGCTTTCCCTCCTGGCTCTTCGGGCGTGGGAGCTGTCGCCAGAGCCGCGGCCCTACCGGATAATGCTTCGCAGGCTGGCGCGGTGGCCCCACGTGGGCGCCGATGGCGCCGAGGCTGACGGCCGCCGCAAAGCCCGCAGCCCCACGGGCTGTGGGGCCACGCGAGCGGCTGCCAAAGAGCTTTCCAACGAGGCACGGCTTTCCCTCCTGGCTCTTCGGGCGTGGGAGCTGTCGCCAGAGACGCGGCCCTACCGGAAAATGCTTCGCAGGCTGGCGCGGCGGCCCCACCTGGGCGCCGTTGGCACCGAGGCTGACGGCCGCCGGAAAGCCCGCAGCCCCACGGGCTGTAGGGCCAAGTGAGCGGCTGCCAAAGAGCTTTCCAACGAGGCACGGCTTTCCCTCCTGGCTCTTCGGGCATGGGAGCTGTCGCCAGAGCCGCGGCCCTACCGGAAAATGGTTCGCAGGCTGGCGCGGCAGCCCGACGTGGGCGCCGGTGGCGCTGAGGCTGACGGCCGCCGCAAAGCCCACAGCCCCATGGGCTGTGGGGCCACGCGAGCGGCTGCCAAAGAGCATTCCAACGAGGCACGGCTTACCCTCCTGGCTCTTCGGGCGTGGGAGCTGTCGCCAGAGACGCGGCCCTACCGGAAAATGCTTCGCAGGCTGGCGCGGCAGCCCCACGTGGGCGCCAGTGGCGCCGAGGCTGACGGCCGACGCAAAGCCCGCAGCCCCACGGGCTGTGGGGCCACGCGAGCGGCTGCCAAAGAGCTTTCCAACGAGGCACGGCTTTCCCTCCTGGCTCTTCGGGCGTGGGAGCTGTCGCCAGAGCCGCGGCCCTACCGTAAAATGCTTCGCAGACTGGCGCGGCAGCGCCACGTGGGCGCCGGTGTCACCGAGGCTGCCGTCTGCCGCAAAGCCCGCAGCCCCACGGGCTGTGGGGCCACGCGAGCGGCTGCCAAAGAGCTTTCCAACGAGGCACGGCTTTCCCTCCTGGCTCTTCGGGCGTGGGAGCTGTCGCCAGAGCCGCGGCCCTACCGGAGAATGCTTCGCAGGCTGGTGCAGCGGCGTCACGTGGTCGCCGGTGTCGCCGAGGCTGACGGCCGCCGCAAAGCCCGCAGCTCACGGGCTGTGGGGCCATGCGAGCGGCTGACAAAGAGCTTTCCAACGAGGTACGGCTTTCCCTCCTGGCTCTTCGGGCGTGGGAGCTGTCGCCAGAGCCGCGGCCCTACCGGAAAGTGCTTCGCAGGCTGGCACGGCGGCCCCACGTGGGCGCCGGTGTCGCCGAGGCTGACGGCCGCCGCAAAGCCCGCAGCCCCACGGGCTGTGGGGCCAAGCGAGCGGCTGCCAAAGAGCTTTCCAACGAGGCACGGCTTTCCCTCCTGGCTCTTCGGGCGTGGGAGCTGTCGCCAGAGCCGCGGCCCTACCGGAAAATGCTTCGCAGGGTGGTGCGGCGGCGTAACGTGGGCGCCGGTGTCGCCGAGGCTGACGGCCGCCGCAAAGCCCGCAGCCCCATGGGCTGTGGGGCCACGCGAGCGGCTGCCAAAGAGCTTTCCAACGAGGCACGGCTTTCCCTCCTGGCTCTTCGGGCGTGGGAGCTGTCGCCAGAGCCGCGGCCCTACCGGAAAATGCTTCGCAGGCTGGCGCGGCAGCGCCACCAAGTGGGCGCCGGTGGCGCCGAGGCGGACGGCGGCCGCAAAGCCCGCAGCCCCACGGGCTGTGGGGCCACGCGAGCGGCTGCCAAAGAGCTTTCCAACGAGGCATGGCTTTCCATCCTGGCTCTTCGGGCGTGGGAGCTGTCGCCAGAGCCGCGGCCCTACCGGAAAATGGTTCGCAGGCTGGCGCGGCAGCCCGACGTGGGCGCCGGTGGCGCTGAGGCTGACGGCTGCCGGAAAGCCCGCAGCCCCATGGGCTGTGGGGCCACGCGAGCGGCTGCCAAAGAGCATTCCAACGAGGCACGGCTTACCCTCCTGGCTCTTCGGGCGTGGGAGCTGTCGCCAGAGACGCGGCCCTACCGGAAAATGCTTCGCAGGCTGGCGCGGCGGCCCCACGTGGGCGCCAGTAGCGCCGAGGCTGACGGCCGCCGCAAAGCCCGCAGCCCCACGGGCTGTGGGGCCACGCGAGCGGCTGCCAAAGAGCTTTCCAACGAGGCACGGCTTTCCCTCCTGGCTCTTCGGGCGTGGGAGCTGTCGCCAGAGCCGCAGCCCTACCGGAAAATGCTTCGCAGGCTGGCGCGGCAGCACCACCTGGGCGCCGGTGGCGCCGAGGCGGACGGCGGCCGCAAAGCCTGCAGCCCCACGGGCTGTGGGGCCACGCGAGCGGCTGCCAAAGAGCTTTCCAACGAGGCACGGCTTTCCCTCCTGGCTCTTCGGGCGTGGGAGCTGTCGCCAGAGACGCGGCCCTACCGGATAATGCTTCGCAGGCTGGCGCGGTGGCCCCACGTGGGCGCCGATGGCGCCGAGGCTGACGGCCGCCGGAAAGCCCGCAGCCCCACGGGCTGTGGGGCCACGTGAGCGGCTGCCAAAGAGCTTTCCAACGAGGCACGGCTTTCCCTCCTGGCTCTTCGGGCGTGGGAGCTGTCGCCAGAGCCGCGGCCCTACCGGAAAATGCTTCGCAGGCTGGCGCGGCGGCCCCACCTGGGCGCCGGTGGCGCCGAGGCTGACGGCCGCCGGAAGTTCGCAGCCCCACGGGCTGTAGGGCCAAGTGAGCGGCTGCCAAAGAGCTTTCCAACGAGGCACGGCTTTCCCTCCTGGCTCTTCGGGCATGGGAGCTGTCGCCAGAGATGCGGCCCTACCGGAAAATGCTTCGCAGGCTGGCACAGCGGCGCAACGTGGGCGCCGGTGTCGCCGAGGCTGACGGCCGCCGCCTAGCCCGCAGCCCCACGGGCTGTGGGGCCACGCGAGCGGCTGCCAAAGAGCTTTCCAATGAGGCACGGCTTTCCCTCCTGGCTCTTCGGGCGTGGGAGCTGTCGCCAGAGCCGCAGCCCTACCGGAAAATGCTTCGCAGGCTGGCGCGGCAGCGCCACGTGGGCGCCGGTGGCGCCGAGGCGGACGGCGGCCGCAAAGCCCGCAGCCCCACGGGCTGTGGGGCCACGCGAGCGGCTGCCAAAGAGCTTTCCAACGAGGCACGGCTTTCCCTCCTGGCTCTTCGGGCGTGGGAGCTGTCGCCAGAGCCGCGGCCCCACCGGATAATGCTTCGCAGGCTGGCACGGCGGCGCCACATGGGCGCCGGTGGCGCCGAGGCTGACGGCCGCCGCAAAGCCCGCAGCCCCACGGGCTGTGGGGCCACGCGAGCGGATGCCAAAGAGCTTTCCAACGAGGCACGGCTTTCCCTCCTGGCTCTTCGGGCGTGGGAGCTGTCGCCAGAGACGCGGCCCTACCGGAAAATGCTTCGCAGGCTGGCGCGGCGGCCCCACGTGGGCGCCAGTGTCGCCGAGGCTGACGGCCGCCGCAAAGCCCGCAGCCCCACGGGCTGTGGGGCCACGCGAGCGGCTGCCAAAGAGCTTTCCAACGAGGCACGGCTTTCCCTCCTGGCTCTTCGGGCGTGGGAGCTGTCGCCAGAGCCGCGGCCCCACCGGAAAATGCTTCGCAGGCTGGCGCGGCGGCCCAACGTGGGCGCTGATGGCGCTGAGGCTGACAGCCGCCGCAAAGCCCGCAGCCCCACGGGCTGTGGGGCCACGCGAGCGGCTGCCAAAGAGCTTTCCAACGAGGCACGGCTTTCCCTCCTGGCTCTTCGGGTGTGGGAGCTGTCGCCAGAGCAGCGGCCTTACCGGAAAATGCTTCGCAGACTGGCGAGGCAGCGCCACGTGGGCGCCGGTGTCACCGAGGCTGCCGTCTGCCGCAAAGCCCGCAGCCCCACGGGCTGTGGGGCCACGCGAGCGGCTGCCAAAGAGCTTTCCAACGAGGCACGGCTTTCCCTCCTGGCTCTTCGGGCGTGGGAGCTGTCGCCAGAGCCGCGGCCCTACCGGAGAATGCTTCGCAGGCTGGTGCAGCGGCGCCACGTGGTCGCCGGTGTCGCCGAGGCTGACGGCCGCCGCAAAGCCCGCAGCTCACGGGCTGTGGGGCCATGCGAGCGGCTGACAAAGAGCTTTCCAACGAGGTACGGCTTTCCCTCCTGGCTCTTCGGGCGTGGGAGCTGTCGCCAGAGCCGCGGCCCTACCGGAAAGTGCTTCGCAGGCTGGCACGGCGGCCCCACGTGGGCGCCGGTGTCGCCGAGGCTGACGGCCGCCGCAAAGCCCGCAGTCCCACGGGCTGTGGGGCCAAGCGAGCGGCTGCCAAAGACCTTTCCAACGAGGCACGGCTTTCCCTCCTGGCTCTTCGGGGGTGGGAGCTGTCGCCAGAGCCGCGGCCCTACCGGAAAATGCTTCGCAGGGTGGTGCGGCGGCGTAACGTGGGCGCCGTTGGCGCCGAGGCTGACGGCCGCCGCAAAGCCCGCAGCCCCATGGGCTGTGGGCCCACGCGAGCGGCTGCCAAAGAGCTTTCCAACGAGGCACGGCTTTCCCTCCTGGCTCTTCGGGCGTGGGAGCTGTCGCCAGAGCCGCGGCCCTACCGGAAAATGCTTCGCAGGCTGGCGCGGCAGCGCCACCAAGTGGGCGCCGGTGGCGCCGAGGCTGACGGCCGCCGCAAAGCCCGCAGCCCCACGGGCTCTGGGGCCACGGAGCGACTGCCAAAGAGCTTTCCAACGAGGCACGGCTTTCCCTCCTGGCTCTTCGGGCGTGGGAGCTGTCGCCAGAGCCGCGGCCCTACCGGAAAATGCTTCGCAGGCTGGCGCGGCGGCCCCACCTGGGCGCCGGTGTCGCCCAGGCTGACGGCCGCCGGAAAGCCCGCAGCCCCACGGGCTGTGGGCCCACGCGAGCGGCTGCCAAAGAGCTTTCCAACGAGGCACGGCTTTCCCTCCTGGCTCTTCGGGCGTGGGAGCTGTCGCCAGAGCCGCAGCCCTACCGGAAAATGCTTCGCAGGCTGGCGCGGCAGCGCCACCAAGTGGGCGCCGGTGGCGCCGAGGAGGACGGCGGCCGCAAAGCCCGCAGCCCCACGGGCTGTGGGGCCACGCGAGCGGCTGCCAAAGAGCATTCCAACGAGGCACGGCTTACCCTCCTGGCTCTTCGGGCGTGGGAGCTGTCGCCAGAGACGCGGCACTACCGGATAATGCTTCGCAGGCTGGCGCGGCGGCCCCACGTGGGCGCCGGTGGCGCCGAGGCTGACGGCCGCCGCAAAGCCCGCAGCCCCACGGGCTGTGGGGCCACGCGAGCGGCTGCCAAAGAGCTTTCCAACGAGGCACGGCTTTCCCTCCTGGCTCTTCGGGCGTGGGAGCTGTCGCCAGAGCCGCGGCCCTACCGGAAAATGCTTCGCAGGCTGGCGCGGCGGCGCAACGTGGGCGCAGGTGGCGCCGAGGCTGACGGCCGCCGCAAAGCCCGCAGCCCCACGGGCTGTAGGGCCACGTGAGCGGCTGCCAAAGAGCTTTCCAACGAGGCACGGCTTTCCCTCCTGGCTCTTCGGGCGTGGGAGCTGTCGCCAGAGCCGCGGCCCTACCGGAAAATGCTTCGCAGGCTGGTGCAGCGGCGCCACGTGGTCGCCGGTGGCGCCGAGGCTGACGGCCGCCGCAAAGCCCGCAGCTCACGGGCTGTGGGGCCATGCGAGCGGCTGACAAAGAGCTTTCCAACGAGGTACGGCTTTCCCTCCTGGCTCTTCGGGCGTGGGAGCTGTCGCCAGAGCCGCGGCCCTACCGGAAAGTGCTTCGCAGGCTGGCACGGCGGCCCCACGTGGGCGCCGGTGTCGCCGAGGCTGACGGCCGCCGCAAAGCCCGCAGTCCCACGGGCTGTGGGGCCAAGCGAGCGGCTGCCAAAGAGCTTTCCAACGAGGCACGGCTTTCCCTCCTGGCTCTTCGGGGGTGGGAGCTGTCGCCAGAGCCGCAGCCCTACCGGAAAATGCTTCGCAGGCTGGTGCGGCGGCGCAACGTGGGCGCCGTTGGCGCCGAGGCTGACGGCCGCCGCAAAGCCCGCAGCCCCATGGGCTGTGGGGCACGCGAGTGGCTGCCAAAGAGCTTTCCAACGAGGCACGGCTTTCCCTCCTGGCTCTTCGGGCGTGGGAGCTGTCGCCAGAGCCGCGGCCCTACCGGAAAATGCTTCGCAGGCTGGCGCGGCAGAGCCACGTGGGCGCCGGTGGTGCCGAGGCTGACAGCCGCCGCAAAGCCCACAGCCCCACGGGCTGTGGGGCCACGCGAGCGGCTGCCAAAGAGCTTTCCAACGAGGCACGGCTTTCCCTCCTGGCTCTTCGGGCGTGGGAGCTGTCGCCAGAGCCGCGGCCCTACCGGAAAATGCTTCGCAGGCTGGCACGGCGGCGCCACGTGGGCGCCGGTGTCGCTGAGGCTGCCGGCTGCCGCAAAGCCCGCAGCCCCACGGGCTGTGGGCCCACGCGAGCGGCTGCCAAAGAGCTTTCCAACGAGGCACGGCTTTCCCTCCTGGCTCTTCGGGCGTGGGAGCTGTCGCCAGAGCCGCGGCCCTACCGGAAAATGCTTCGCAGGCTGGCGCGGCGGCCCCACGTGGGCGCCGGTGGCGCCGAGGGTGACGGCCGCCGCATAGCCCGCAGCCCCACGGGCTGTGGGGCCACGCGAGCGGCTGCCAAAGGGCTTTCCAATGAGGCACGGCTTTCCCTCCTGGCTCTTCGGGCGTGGGAGCTGTCGCCAGAGCCGCAGCCCTACCGGAAAATGCTTCGCAGGCTGGCGCGGCGGCGCCACCTGGGCGCCGGTGGCGCCGAGGCGGACGGAGGCCGCAAAGCCCGCAGCCCCACGGGCTGTGGGGCCACGCGAGCGGCTGCCAAAGAGATTTCCAACGAGGCATGGCTTTCCATCCTGGCTCTTCGGGCGTGGGAGCTGTCGCCAGAGACGCGGCCCTTCCCGAAAATGCTTCGCAGGCTGGCGCGGCGGCCCGACGTGGGCGCCGGTGGCGTCGAGGCTGACGGCCGCCGCAAAGCCCGCAGCCCCATGGGCTGTGGGGCCACGCGAGCGGCTGCCAAAGAGCTTTCCAACGAGGCACGGCTTTCCCTCCTGGCTCTTCGGGCGTGGGAGCTGTCGCCAGAGCCGCGGCCCTACCGGAAAATGCTTCGCAGGCTGGCGCGGCGGCCCCACCTGGGCGCCGGTGGCGCCGAGGCTGACGGCCGCCGCAAAGCCCGCAGACCCACGGGCTGTGGGGCCACGCGAGCAGCTGCCAAAGAGATTTCCAACGAGGCACGGCTTTCCCTCCTGGCTCTTTGGGCGTGGGAGCTGTCGCCAGAGCCGCAGCCCTACCGGAAAATGCTTCGCAGGCTGGCGCGGCAGCGCCACCAAGTGGGCGCCGGTGGCGCCGAGGAGGACGGCGGCCGCAAAGCCCGCAGCCCCACGGGCTGTGGGGCCACGCGAGCGGCTGCCAAAGAGCATTCCAACGAGGCACGGCTTACCCTCCTGGCTCTTCGGGCGTGGGAGCTGTCGCCAGAGACGCGGCACTACCGGATAATGCTTCGCAGGCTGGCGCGGCGGCCCCACGTGGGCGCCGGTGGCGCCGAGGCTGACGGCCGCCGCAAAGCCCGCAGCCCCACGGGCTGTGGGGCCACGCGAGCGGCTGCCAAAGAGCTTTCCAACGAGGCACGGCTTTCCCTCCTGGCTCTTCGGGCGTGGGAGCTGTCGCCAGAGACGCGGCCCCACCGGAAAATGCTTCGCAGGCTGGCGCGGCGGCCCAACGTGGGCGCTGATGGCGCTGAGGCTGATGGCCGCCGCAAAGCCCGCAGCCCCATGGGCTGTGGGGCCACGCGAGCGGCTGCCAAAGAGCTTTCCAACGAGGCACGGCTTTCCCTCCTGGCTCTTCGGGCGTGGGAGCTGTCACCAGAGCCGCGGCCCTACCGGAAAATGCTTCGCAGACTGGCGCGGCAGCGCCACGTGGGCGCCGGTGTCACCGAGGCTGCCATCTGCCGCAAAGCCCGCAGCCCCACGGGCTGTGGGGCCACGCGAGCGGCTGCCAAAGAGCTTTCCAAGGAGGCACGGCTTTCCCTCCTGGCTCTTCGGGCGTGGGAGCTGTCGCCAGAGCCGCGGCCCTACCGGAAAATGGTTCGCAGGCTGGCGCGGCGGCGCCACGTGGGCGCCGGTGGTGCCGAGGCTGACGGCTGCCGCAAAGCACGCAGCCCCACGGGCTGTGGGGCCACGCGAGCGGCTGCGAAAGAGCTTTCCAACGAGGCACGGCTTTCCCTCCTGGCTCTTCGGGCGTGGGAGCTGTCGCCAGAGCCGCGGCCCTACCGGAAAATGCTTCGCAGGCTGGCGCGGCGGCCCCACCTGGGCGCCGGTGGCGCGGAGGCTGACGGCCGCCGCAAAGCCCGCAGCCCCACGGGCTGTGGGGCCACGCGAGCGGCTGCCAAAGAGCTTTCCAACGAGGCACGGCTTTCCCTCCTGGCTCTTCGGGCGTGGGAGCTGTCGCCAGAGCCGCGGCCCTACCGGAAAATGCTTCGCAGGCTGGCACGGCAGCGCCACGTGGGCGCCGGTGGCGCCGAGGCTGACGGCCGCCGCAAAGCCCGCAGCCCCACGGGCTGTGGGGCCACGCGAGCGGATGCCAAAGAGCTTTCCAACGAGGCACGGCTTTCCCTCCTGGCTCTTCGGGCGTGGGAGCTGTCGCCAGAGCCGCAGCCCTACCGGAAAATGCTTCGCAGGCTGGCGCGGCAGCACCACCTGGGCGCCGGTGGCGCCGAGGCGGACGGCGGCCGCAAAGCCCGCAGCCCCACGGGCTGTGGGGCCACGCGAGCGGCTGCCAAAGAGCTTTCCAACGAGGCACGGCTTTCCCTCATGGCTCTTCGGGCGTGGGAGCTGTCGCCAGAGACGCGGCCCTACCGGATAATGCTTCGCAGGCTGGCGCGGTGGCCCCACGTGGGCGCCGATGGCGCCGAGGCTGACGGCCGCCGCAAAGCCCGCAGCCCCACGGGCTGTGGGGCCACGCGAGCGTCTGCCAAAGAGCTTTCCAACGAGGCACGGCTTTCCCTCCTGGCTCTTCGGGCGTGGGAGCTGTCGCCAGAGCCGCGGCCCTACCGGAAAATGCTTCGCAGGCTGGCGCGGCGGCCCCACCTGGGCGCCGTTGGCGCCGAGGCTGACGGCCGCCGGAAAGCCCGCAGCCCCACGGGCTGTAGGGCCAAGTGAGCGGCTGCCAAAGAGCTTTCCAACGAGGCACGGCTTTCCCTCCTGGCTCTTCGGGCATGGGAGCTGTCGCCAGAGATGCGGCCCTACCGGAAAATGCTTCGCAGGCTGGCACAGCGGCGCAACGTGGGCGCCGGTGTCGCCGAGGCTGACGGCCGCCGCCTAGCCCGCAGCCCCACGGGCTGTGGGGCCACGCGAGCGGCTGCCAAAGAGCTTTCCAATGAGGCACGGCTTTCCCTCCTGGCTCTTCGGGCGTGGGAGCTGTCGCCAGAGCCGCAGCCCTACCGGAAAATGCTTCGCAGGCTGGCGCGGCAGCGCCACGTGGGCGCCGGTGGCGCCGAGGCGGACGGCGGCCGCAAAGCCCGCAGCCCCACGGGCTGTGGGGCCACGCGAGCGGCTGCCAAAGAGCTTTCCAACGAGGCACGGCTTTCCCTCCTGGCTCTTCGGGCGTGGGAGCTGTCGCCAGAGCCGCGGCCCCACCGGATAATGCTTCGCAGGCTGGCACGGCGGCGCCACATGGGCGCCGGTGGCGCCGAGGCTGACGGCCGCCGGAAAGCCCGCAGCCCCACGGGCTGTGGGGCCACGCGAGCGGATGCCAAAGAGCTTTCCAACGAGGCACGGCTTTCCCTCCTGGCTCTTCGGGCGTGGGAGCTGTCGCCAGAGCCGCAGCCCTACCGGAAAATGCTTCGCAGGCTGGCGCGGCAGCGCCACCAAGTGGGCGCCGGTGGCGCCGAGGCGGACGGCGGCCGCAAAGCCCGCAGCCCCACGGGCTGTGGGGCCACGCGAGCGGCTGCCAAAGAGCTTTCCAACGAGGCATGGCTTTCCATCCTGGCTCTTCGGGCGTGGGAGCTGTCGCCAGAGCCGCGGCCCTACCGGAAAATGCTTCGCAGGCTGGCGCGGCAGCCCGACGTGGGCGCCGGTGGCGCTGAGGCTGACGGCCGCCGGAAAGCCCGCAGCCCCATGGGCTGTGGGGCCACGCGAGCGGCTGCCAAAGAGCTTTCCAACGAGGCACGGCTTTCCCTCCTGGCTCTTCGGGCGTGGGAGCTGTCGCCAGAGACGCGGCCCTACCGGATAATGCTTCGCAGGCTGGCGCGGTGGCCCCACGTGGGCGCCGATGGCTCCGAGGCTTACGGCCGCCGCAAAGCCCGCAGCCCCACGGGCTGTGGGCCCACGCGAGCGGCTGCCAAAGAGCTTTCCAACGAGGCACGGCTTTCCCTCCTGGCTCTTCGGGCGTGGGAGCTGTCGCCAGAGCCGCGTCCCTAACGGAAAATGCTTCGCAGGCTGGCGCGGCGGCCCCACGTGGGCGCCGGTGGCGCCGAGGCTGACGGCCGCCGCATAGCCCGCAGCCCCACGGGCTGTGGGGCCACGTGAGCGGCTGCCAAAGGGCTTTCCAATGAGGCACGGCTTTCCCTCCTGGCTCTTCGGGCGTGGGAGCTGTCGCCAGAGCCGCAGCCCTACCGGAAAATGCTTCGCAGGCTGGCACGGCGGCGCCACGTGGGCGCCGGTGGCGCCGAGGCTGACGGCCGCCGGGAAGCCCGCAGCCCCACGGGCTGTGGGGCCACGCGAGCGGATGCCAAAGAGCTTTCCAACGAGGCACGGCTTTCCCTCCTGGCTCTTCGGGCGTGGGAGCTGTCGCCAGAGCCGCAGCCCTACCGGAAAATGCTTCGCAGGCTGGCGCGGCAGCACCACCTGGGCGCCGGTGGCGCCGAGGCGGACGGCGGCCGCAAAGCCCGCAGCCCCACGGGCTGTGGGGCCACGCGAGCGGCTGCCAAAGAGCTTTCCAACGAGGCACGGCTTTCCCTCCTGGCTCTTCGGGCGTGGGAGCTGTCGCCAGAGACGCGGCCCTACCGGATAATGCTTCGCAGGCTGGCGCGGTGGCCCCACGTGGGCGCCGATGGCGCCGAGGCTGACGGCCGCCGCAAAGCCCGCAGCCCCACGGGCTGTGGGGCCACGCGAGCGTCTGCCAAAGAGCTTTCCAACGAGGCACGGCTTTCCCTCCTGGCTCTTCGGGCGTGGGAGCTGTCGCCAGAGCCGCGGCCCTACCGGAAAATGCTTCGCAGGCTGGCGCGGCGGCCCCACCTGGGCGCCGTTGGCGCCGAGGCTGACGGCCGCCGGAAAGCCCGCAGCCCCACGGGCTGTAGGGCCAAGTGAGCGGCTGCCAAAGAGCTTTCCAACGAGGCACGGCTTTCCCTCCTGGCTCTTCGGGCATGGGAGCTGTCGCCAGAGATGCGGCCCTACCGGAAAATGCTTCGCAGGCTGGCACAGCGGCGCAACGTGGGCGCCGGTGTCGCCGAGGCTGACGGCCGCCGCCTAGCCCGCAGACCCACGGGCTGTGGGGCCACGCGAGCGGCTGCCAAAGAGCTTTCCAATGAGGCACGGCTTTCCCTCCTGGCTCTTCGGGCGTGGGAGCTGTCGCCAGAGCCGCAGCCCTACCGGAAAATGCTTCGGAGGCTGGCGCGGCAGCGCCACGTGGGCGCCGGTGGCGCCGAGGCGGACGGCGTCCGCAAAGCCCGCAGCCCCACGGGCTGTGGGGCCACGCGAGCGGCTGCCAAAGAGCTTTCCAACGAGGCACGGCTTTCCCTCCTGGCTCTTCGGGCGTGGGAGCTGTCGCCAGAGCCGCGGCCCCACCGGATAATGCTTCGCAGGCTGGCACGGCGGCGCCACATGGGCGCCGGTGGCGCCGAGGCTGACAGCCGCCGGAAAGCCCGCAGCCCCACGGGCTGTGGGGCCACGCGAGCGGCTGCCAAAGAGCTTTCCAACGAGGCACGGCTTTCCCTCCTGGCTCTTCGGGCGTGGGAGCTGTCGCCAGAGCCGCAGCCCTACCGGAAAATGCTTCGCAGGCTGGCGCGGCAGCGCCACCAAGTGGGCGCCGGTGGCGCCGAGGCGGACGGCGGCCGCAAAGCCCGCAGCCCCACGGGCTGTGGGGCCACGCGAGCGGCTGCCAAAGAGCTTTCCAACGAGGCATGGCTTTCCATCCTGGCTCTTCGGGCGTGGGAGCTGTCGCCAGAGCCGCGGCCCTACCGGAAAAGGCTTCGCAGGCTGGCGCGGTGGCCCCACCTGGGCGCCGATGGCTCCGAGGCTGACGGCCGCCGGAAAGCCCGCAGCCCCACGGGCTCTGGGGCCACGCGAGCGGCTGCCAAAGAGCTTTCCAACGAGGCACGGCTTTCCCTCCTGGCTCTTCGGGTGTGGGAGCTGTCGCCAGAGACGCGGCCCTACCGGAAAATGCTTCGCAGGCTGGCGCGGCGGCCCCACCTGGGCGCCGTTGGCGCCGAGGCTGACGGCCGCCGGAAAGCCCGCAGCCCCACGGGCTGTAGGGCCAAGTGAGCGGCTGCCAAAGAGCTTTCCAACGAGGCATGGCTTTCCCTCCTGGCTCTTCGGGCATGGGAGCTGTCGCCAGAGATGCGGCCCTACCGGAAAATGCTTCGCAGGCTGGCACAGCGGCGCAACGTGGGCGCCGGTGTCGCCGAGGCTGACGGCCGCCGCCTAGCCCGCAGACCCACGGGCTGTGGGGCCACGCGAGCGGCTGCCAAAGAGCTTTCCAATGAGGCACGGCTTTCCCTCCTGGCTCTTCGGGCGTGGGAGCTGTCGCCAGAGCCGCAGCCCTACCGGAAAATGCTTCGCAGGCTGGCGCGGCAGCGCCACGTGGGCGCCGGTGGCGCCGAGGCGGACGGCGTCCGCAAAGCCCGCAGCCCCACGGGCTGTGGGGCCACGCGAGCGGCTGCCAAAGAGCTTTCCAACGAGGCACGGCTTTCCCTCCTGGCTCTTCGGGCGTGGGAGCTGTCGCCAGAGCCGCGGCCCCACCGGATAATGCTTCGCAGGCTGGCACGGCGGCGCCACATGGGCGCCGGTGGCGCCGAGGCTGACGGCCGCCGGAAAGCCCGCAGCCCCACGGGCTGTGGGGCCACGCGAGCGGATGCCAAAGAGCTTTCCAACGAGGCACGGCTTTCCCTCCTGGCTCTTCGGGCGTGGGAGCTGTCGCCAGAGCCGCAGCCCTACCGGAAAATGCTTCGCAGGCTGGCGCGGCAGCGCCACCAAGTGGGCGCCGGTGGCGCCGAGGCGGACGGCGGCCGCAAAGCCCGCAGCCCCACGGGCTGTGGGGCCACGCGAGCGGCTGCCAAAGAGCTTTCCAACGAGGCATGGCTTTCCATCCTGGCTCTTCGGGCGTGGGAGCTGTCGCCAGAGCCGCGGCCCTACCGGAAAATGGTTCGCAGGCTGGCGCGGCAGCCCGACGTGGGCGCCGGTGGCGCTGAGGCTGACGGCCGCCGGAAAGCCCGCAGCCCCATGGGCTGTGGGGCCACGCGAGCGGCTGCCAAAGAGCATTCCAACGAGGCACGGCTTACCCTCCTGGCTCTTCGGGCGTGGGAGCTGTCGCCAGAGACGCGGCCCTACCGGAAAATGCTTCGCAGGCTGGCGCGGCGGCCCCACGTGGGCGCCAGTGGCGCCGAGGCTGACGGCCGCCGCAAAGCCCGCAGCCCCACGGGCTGTGGGGCCACGCGAGCGGCTGCCAAAGAGCTTTCCAACGAGGCACGGCTTTCCCTCCTGGCTCTTCGGGCGTGGGAGCTGTCGCCAGAGCCGCGGCCCTACCGGAAAATGCTTCGCAGACTGGCGCGGCAGCGCCACGTGGGCGCCGGTGTCACCGAGGCTGCCGTCTGCCGCAAAGCCCGCAGCCCCATGGGCTGTGGGGCCACGCGAGCGGCTGCCAAAGAGCTTTCCAACGAGGCACGGCTTTCCCTCCTGGCTCTTCGGGCGTGGGAGCTGTCGCCAGAGCCGCGGCCCTACCGGAAAATCCTTCGCAGGCTGGCGCGGCAGAGCCACGTGGGCGCCGTGGTGCCGAGGCTGACGGCCGTCGCAAAGCCCACAGCCCCACGGGCTGTGGGGCCACGCGAGCGGCTGCCAAAGAGCTTTCCAACGAGGCACGGCTTTCCCTCCTGGCTCTTCGGGCGTGGGAGCTGTCGCCAGAGCCGCGGCCCTACCGGAAAATGCTTCGCAGGCTGGCGCGGCGGCCCCACCTGGGCGCCGGTGTCGCCCAGGCTGACGGCCGCCGGAAAGCCCTCAGCCCCACGGGCTGTGGGCCCACGCGAGCGGCTGCCAAAGAGCTTTCCAACGAGGCACGGCTTTCCCTCCTGGCTCTTCGGGCGTGGGAGCTGTCGCCAGAGCCGCAGCCCTACCGGAAAATGCTTCGCAGGCTGGCGCGGCAGCGCCACCAAGTGGGCGCCGGTGGCGCCGAGGAGGACGGCGGCCGCAAAGCCCGCAGCCCCACGGGCTGTGGGGCCACGCGAGCGGCTGCCAAAGAGCTTTCCAACGAGGCACGGCTTTCCCTCCTGGCTCTTCGGGCGTGGGAGCTGTCGCCAGAGCTGCAGCCCTACCGGAAAATGCTTCGCAGGCTGGCGCGGCGGCGCAACGTGGGCGCAGGTGGCGCCGAGGCTGACGGCCGCCGCAAAGCCCGCAGCCCCACGGGCTGTAGGGCCACGTGAGCGGCTGCCAAAGAGCTTTCCAACGAGGCACGGCTTTCCCTCCTGGCTCTTCGGGCGTGGGAGCTGTCGCCAGAGCCGCGGCCCTACCGGAAAATGCTTCGCAGGCTGGTGCAGCGGCGCCACGTGGTCGCCGGTGGCGCCGAGGCTGACGGCCGCCGCAAAGCCCGCAGCTCACGGGCTGTGGGGCCATGCGAGCGGCTGACAAAGAGCTTTCCAACGAGGTACGGCTTTCCCTCCTGGCTCTTCGGGCGTGGGAGCTGTCGCCAGAGCCGCGGCCCTACCGGAAAATGCTTCGCAGGCTGGCACGGCGGCCCCACGTGGGCGCCGGTGTCGCCGAGGCTGACGGCCGCCGCAAAGCCCGCAGTCCCACGGGCTGTGGGGCCAAGCGAGCGGCTGCCAAAGAGCTTTCCAACGAGGCACGGCTTTCCCTCCTGGCTCTTCGGGGGTGGGAGCTGTCGCCAGAGCCGCAGCCCTACCGGAAAATGCTTCGCAGGCTGGTGCGGCGGCGCAACGTGGGCGCCGTTGGCGCCGAGGCTGACGGCCGCCGCAAAGCCCGCAGCCCCATGGGCTGTGGGGCACGCGAGTGGCTGCCAAAGAGCTTTCCAACGAGGCACGGCTTTCCCTCCTGGCTCTTCGGGCGTGGGAGCTGTCGCCAGAGCCGCGGCCCTACCGGATAATGCTTCGCAGGCTGGCGCGGCAGAGCCACGTGGGCGCCGGTGGTGCCGAGGCTGACGGCCGCCGCAAAGCCCACAGCCCCACGGGCTGTGGGGCCACGCGAGCGGCTGCCAAAGAGCTTTCCAACGAGGCACGGCTTTCCCTCCTGGCTCTTCGGGCGTGGGAGCTGTCGCCAGAGCCGCGGCCCTACCGGAAAATGCTTCGCAGGCTGGCACGGCGGCGCCACGTGGGCGCCGGTGTCGCTGAGGCTGCCGGCTGCCGCAAAGCCCGCAGCCCCACGGGCTGTGGGCCCACGCGAGCGGCTGCCAAAGAGCTTTCCAACGAGGCACGGCTTTCCCTCCTGGCTCTTCGGGCGTGGGAGCTGTCGCCAGAGACGCGGCCCTACCGGAAAATGCTTCGCAGGCTGGCGCGGCGGCCCCACGTGGGCGCCGGTGGCGCTGAGGCTGACGGCCGCCGCATAGCCCGCAGCCCCACGGGCTGTGGGGCCACGCGAGCGGCTGCCAAAGGGCTTTCCAATGAGGCACGGCTTTCCCTCCTGGCTCTTCGGGCGTGGGAGCTGTCGCCAGAGCCGCAGCCCTACCGGAAAATGCTTCGCAGGCTGGCGCGGCGGCGCCACCTGGGCGCCGGTGGCGCCGAGGCGGACGGCCGCCGGAAAGCCCGCAGCCCCACGGGCTGTGGGGCCACGCGAGCGGCTGCCAAAGAGCTTTCCAACGAGGCATGGCTTTCCATCCTGGCTCTTCGGGCGTGGGAGCTGTCGCCAGAGACGCGGCCCTTCCCGAAAATGCTTCGCAGGCTGGCGCGGCGGCCCGACGTGGTCGCCGGTGGCGCCGAGGCTGACGGCCGCCGGAAAGCCCGCAGCCCCACGGGCTGTGGGGCCATGCGAGTGGCTGCCAAAGAGCTTTCCAATGAGGCACGGCTTTCCCTCCTGGCTCTTCGGGCGTGGGAGCTGTCGCCAGAGCCGCGGCCCTACCGGAAAATGCTTCGCAGGCTGGCGCGGCGGCACCACATGGGCGCTGGTGTCGCCCAGGCTGACGGCCGCCGCAAAGCCCGCAGCCCCACGGGCTGTGGGGCCATGCAAGCGGCTGCCAAAGAGCTTTCCAACGAGGCACGGCTTTCCCTCCTGGCTCTTCGGGCGTGGGAGCTGTCGCCAGAGACGCGGCCCTACCGGAAAATGCTTCGCAGGCTGGCGCGGCGGCGCAACGTGGGCGCCGGTGGCGCCGAGGCTGACGGCCGCCGCAAAGCCCGCAGCCGCACGGGCTGTGGGGCCAGGCGAGCGGCTGCCAAAGAGCTTTCCAACGAGGCACGGCTTTCCCTCCTGGCTCTTCGGGCGTGGGAGCTGTCGCCAGAGCCGCAGCCCTACCGGAAAATGCTTCGCAGGCTGGCGCGGCGGCACCACGTGAGCGCCGGAGCCGCCGAGGCTGACGTCCGCCGCAAAGCCCGCAGCCCCACGGGCTGTGGGGCCACGCGAGCGGCTTCCAAAGAGCTTTCCAACGAGGCACGGCTTTCCCTCCTGGCTCTTCGGGCGTGGGAGCTGTCGCCGGAGCCGCGGCCCTACCGGAAAATGCTTTGCAGGCTGGCGCGGCGGCCCAACGTGGGCGCTGGTGTCGCCCAGGCTGACGGCCGCTGGAAAGCCCGCAGCCGCACGGCCTGTGGGGCCATGCAAGCGGCTGCCAAAGAGCTTTCCAACGAGGCACGGCTTTCCCTCCTGGCTCTTCGGGCGTGGGAGCTGTCGCCAGAGCCGCGGCCCTACCGGAAAATGCTTCGCAGGCTGGCGCGGCGGCGCAACGTGGGCGCCGGTGGCGCCGAGGGTGACGGCCGCCGCAAAGCCCGCAGCCCCACGGGCTTTAGGGCCATGCGAGTGGCTGCCAAAGAGCTTTCCAACGAGGCACGGCTTTCCCTCCTGGCTCTTCGGGCATGGCAGCTGTCGCCAGAGCCGCGGCCCTACCGGAAAATGCTTCGCAGTCTGGCGCGGCGGCACCACGTGGGCGCTGGTGTCGCCGAGGCTGACGACCTCCGGAAATCCCGCAGCCCCACGGCCTGTGGGGCCATGCAAGCGGCTGCCAAAGAGCTTTCCAACGAGGCACGGCTTTCCCTCCTGGCTCTTCGGGCGTGGGAGCTGTCGCCAGAGCCGCGGCCCTACCGGAAAATGCTTCGCAGGCTGGCGCGGCAGCGCCACGTGGGCGCCGCTGGCGCCGAGGCTGACGGCCGCCGGATAGCCTGCAGCCCCACGGGATTTAGGGCCATGGGAGTGGCTGCCAAAGAGCTTTCCAACGAGGCACGGCTTTCCCTCCTGGCTCTTCAGGCGTGGGAGCTGTCGCCAGAGCCGCGGCCCTACCAGAAAATGCTTTGCAGGTTGGCGCGGTCGCGCCACGTTGGCGCCGGTGGCGTCGAGGCTGACGGTTGCCGCAAAGCCCGCAGCCCCACGGGCTGTGGGGCACGCGAGCGCCTGCCAAAGAGCTTTCCAGCGAGGCACGGCTTTCCCTCCTGGCTCTTCGGCCGTGGGAGCTGTCGCCAGAGCCGCAGCCCTACCGGAAAATGCTTCGCAATCTGGAGCGGTGGCGCCACGTGGGCGCCGGTGGCGCCGAGGTTGACGGCCGCCGCAAAGCCCGCAGCCCCACGGGCTGTGGGGCCACGCGAGCGGCTGCCAAAGAGTTTTCCAACGAGGCACGGCTTTCCCTCCTGGCTCTTCGGGCGTGGGAGTTGTCGCCAGAGACGCGGCCCTACCGGAAAATGCTTCGCAGGCTGGCGCGGCGGGGCAACGTGGGCGCCGGTGGCGCCGAGGCTGACGGCCGCCGCAAAGCCCGCAGCCCCACGGGCTGTGGGGCCACACGAGCGTCTGCCAAAGAGCTTTCCAACGAGGCACAGCTTTCCCTCCTGGCTCTTCGGGCGTGGGAGCTGTCGCAAGAGACGCGGCCCTACCGGAAAATGCTTCGCAGGGTGGCGCAGCGGCCCCACGTGGGTGCCAGTGGCGCCGAGGCTGCCGGCTGCCGCAAAGCCCGTAGCCCCACGGGCTGTGGGGCCAGGCGAGCGGCTGCCAAAGAGCTTTCCAACGAGGCACGGCTTTCCCTCCTGGCTCTTCGGGCAAGGGAGCTGTCGCCAGAGCCGCGGCCCTACCGGAAAATGCTTCGCAGGCTGGCGCAGCGGCGCATCGTGGGCGCCGGTGGCACTGAGGCTGACGGCCGCCGCAAAGCACGCAGCCCCATGGGCTGTGGGGCGACGCGAGCGGCTGCCAAAGAGCTTTCCAACGAGGCACGGCTTTCCCTCCTGGCTCTTTGGGCGTGGGAGCTGTCGCCAGAAACGCGGCCCTACCGGAAAATGCTTCGCAGGCTGGCGCAGCGGCCCCACGTGGGCGCCGGTGGCGCCGAGGCTGACGGCCGCCGCAAAGCCCGCAGCCCCACGGGCTTTAGGGCCATGCGAGTGGCTGCCAAAGAGCTTTCCAACGAGGCACGGCTTTCCCTCCTGGCTCTTCGGGCGTGGGAGCTGTCGCCAGAGCCGCGGCCCTACCGGATAATGCTTTGCAGGCTGGCGCGGCGGCCAGACGTGGGCGCCGGTGTCGCCGAGGCTGACGGCCGCCGCAAAGCCCGCAGCCCCACGGGCTGTGGGGCCACGCGAGCGACTGCGAAAGAGCTTTGCAATGAGGCATGGCTTTCTCTCCTGGCTCTTCGGCCGTGGGAGCTGTCGCCAGAGCCGCGGCCCTACCGGAAAATGCTTCGCAGGCTGGTGCAGCGGTGCCACGTGGGCGCCGGTGGCGCCGAGGCTGACGGCCGCCGCAAAGCCCGCAGCCCCACGGGCTGTGGGGCCACGCGAGCGGCTGCCAAAGAGCTTTCCAAGGAGGCACGGCTTTCCCTCCTGGCTCTTCGGGCGTGGGAGCTGTCGCCAGAGCCGCGGCCCTACCGGAAAATGCTTCGCAGGTTGGTGCAGCGGCGCCACGTGGGCGCCGGAGCCGCCGAGGCTGACGGCCGCCAGAAAGCCCGCAGCCCCACGGGCTGTGGTGCCACGCGAGCGGCTGCCAAAGAGCTTTCCAACGAGGCACAGCTTTCCCTCCTGGCTCTTCGGGCGTGGGAGCTGTCGCCAGAGACGCGGCCCTACCGGAAAATGCTTCGCAGGCTGGCGCGGCAGAGCCACGTGGGCGCTGGTGGCGCCGAGGCTGACGGCCGCCGCAAAGCCCGCAGCCCCACGGGCTTTAGGGCCATGCGAGTGGCTGCCAAAGAGCTTTCCAACGAGGCACGGCTTTCCCTCCTGGCTCTTCGGGCGTGGGAGCTGTCGCCAGAGCCGCGGCCCTACCGGAAAATGCTTCGCAGGCTGGCGCAGCGGCGCATCGTGGGCGCCGGTGGCACTGAGGCTTACGGCCGCCGCAAAGCACGCAGCCCCATGGGCTGTGGGGCCACGCGAGCGGCTGCCAAAGAGCTTTCCAACGAGGCACGGCTTTCCCTCCTGGCTCTTCGGGCGTGGAAGTTGTCGCCAGAGCCGCGGCCCTACCGGAAAATGCTTTGCAGGCTGGCGCGGCGGCCCGACGTGGGCGAAGGTGTCGCCCAGGCTGACGGCCGCCGCAAAGCCCACAGCCCCACGGGCTGTGGGGCCACGCGAGCGACTGCCAAAGAGCTTTCCAATGAGGCACGGCTTTCCCTCCTGGCTCTTCGGGCGTGGGAGCTGTCGCCAGAGACGCAGCCCTACCGGAAAATGCTTCGCAGGCTGGCGCGGCAGCGCCACCAAGTGGGCGCCGGTGGCGCCGAGGCTGACGGCCGCTGCAAAGCCCGCAACCCCACGGGCTGTGGGGCCACGTGAGTGCCTGCCAAAGAGCTTTCCAACGAGGCACGGCTTTCCCTCCTGGCTCTTCGGGCGTGGGAGCTCTTGCCAGAGCCGCGGCCCTACCGAAAAATGCTTCGCAGGCTGGCGCGGCGGGGCAAGGTGGGTGCCGGTGGCGCCGAGGCTGATGGCCGCCGCAAAGCCCGCAGCCCCACGGGCTGTGGGGCCACGCGAGTGACTGCCAAAGAGCTTTCCAACGAGGCACGGCTTTCCCTCCTGGCTCTTCGGGCGTGGGAGCTGTCGCCAGAGCCGCGGTCCTACCGGAAAATGCTTCGCAGGCTGGCGCAGCGGCCCCACGTGTGTGCCAGTGGCGCCGAGGCTGCCGTCTGCCGCAAAGCCCGCAGCCCCACGGGCTGTGGGGCCACGCGAGCGGCTGCCAAAGAGCTTTCCAACGAGGCACGGCTTTCCCTCCTGGCTCTTCGGGCGTGGGAGCTGTCGCCAGAGCCGCGGCCCTACCGGAAAATGCTTCGCAGGCTGGCGCGGCAGCGCCACCAAGTGGGCGCCGGTGGTGCCGAGGCTGACGGCCGCCGCAAAGCCCGCAGCCCCACGGGCTGTGGGGCCACGCTAGCGGCTGCCAAAGAGCTTTCCAACGAGGCACGGCTTTCCCTCCTGGCTCTTCGGCCGTGGGAGTTGTCGCCAGAGACGCGGCCCTACCGGAAAATGCTTCGCAGGCTGGCGCGGCGGGGCAACGTGGGCGCCGGTGGCGCCGAGGCTGACGGCCGCCGCAAAGCCCGCAGCCCCACGGGCTGTGGGGCCACACGAGTGACTGCCAAAGAGCTTTCCAACGAGGCACAGCTTTCCCTCCTGGCTCTTCGGGCGTGGGAGCTGTCGCCAGAGACGCGGCCCTACCGGAAAATGCTTCGCAGGGTGGCGCAGCGTCCCCACGTGGGTGCCAGTGGCGCCGAGGCTGCCGGCTGCCGCGAAGCCCGTAGCCCCACGGGCTGTGGGGCCAGGCGAGCGGCTGCCAAAGAGCTTTCCAACGAGGCACGGCTTTCCCTCCTGGCTCTTCGGGCAAGGGAGCTGTCGCCAGAGCCGCGGCCCTACCGGAAAATGCTTCGCAGGCTGGCGCAGCGGCGCATCGTGGGCGCCGGTGGCACTGAGGCTTACGGCCGCCGCAAAGCACGCAGCCCCATGGGCTGTGGGGCGACGCGAGCGACTGCCAAAGAGCTTTCCAACGAGGCACGGCTTTCCCTCCTGGCTCTTTGGGCGTGGGAGCTGTCGCCAGAAACGCGGCCCTACCGGAAAATGCTTCGCAGGCTGGCGCAGCGGCCCCACGTGGGCGCCGGTGGCGCCGAGGCTGACGGCCGCCGCAAAGCCCGCAGCCCCACGGGCTTTAGGGCCATGCGAGTGGCTACCAAAGAGCTTTCCAATGAGGCACGGCTTTCCCTCCTGGCTCTTCGGGCATGGCAGCTGTCGCCAGAGCCGCGGCCCTACCGGAAAATGCTTCGCAGTCTGGCGCGGCGGCACCACGTGGGCGCTGGTGTCGCCGAGGCTGACGACCTCCGGAAATCCCGCAGCCCCACGGCCTGTGGGGCCATGCAAGCGGCTGCCAAAGAGCTTTCCAACAAGGCACGGCTTTCCCTCCTGGCTCTTCGGGCGTGGGAGCTGTCGCCAGAGCCGCGGCCCTACCGGAAAATGCTTCGCAGGCTGGCGCGGCAGCGCCACGTGGGCGCCGCTGGCGCCGAGGCTGACGGCCGCCGGATAGCCTGCAGCCCCACGGGCTTTAGGGCCATGGGAGTGGCTGCCAAAGAGCTTTCCAACGAGGCACGGCTTTCCCTCCTGGCTCTTCAGGCGTGGGAGCTGTCGCCAGAGCCGCGGCCCTACCAGAAAATGCTTTGCAGGTTGGCGCGGTCGCGCCACGTTGGCGCCGGTGGCGTCGAGGCTGACGGTTGCCGCAAAGCCCGCAGCCCCACGGGCTGTGGGGCACGCGAGCGCCTGCCAAAGAGCTTTCCAGCGAGGCACGGCTTTCCCTCCTGGCTCTTCGGCCGTGGGAGCTGTCGCCAGAGCCGCAGCCCTACCGGAAAATGCTTCGCAATCTGGCGCGGTGGCGCCACGTGGGCGCCGGTGGCGCCGAGGTTGACGGCCGCCGCAAAGCCCGCAGCCCCACGGGCTGTGGGGCCACGCGAGCGGCTGCCAAAGAGTTTTCCAACGAGGCACGGCTTTCCCTCCTGGCTCTTCGGGCGTGGGAGCTGTCGCCAGAGCCGCGGCCCTACCGGAAAATGCTTCGCAGGTTGGTGCAGCGGCGCCACGTGTGCGCCGGAGCCGCCGAGGCTGACGGCCGCCAGAAAGCCCGCAGCCCCACGGGCTGTGGGGCCACGCGAGCGGCTGCCAAAGAGCTTTCCAACGAGGCACGGCTTTCCCTCCTGGCTCTTCGGGCATGGCAGCTGTCGCCAGAGCCGCGGCCCTACCGGAAAATGCTTCGCAGGCTGGCGCGGCGGCACCACGTGGGCGCT
Source organism: Larus michahellis (assembly GCF_964199755.1). Taxonomy (NCBI): domain Eukaryota; kingdom Metazoa; phylum Chordata; class Aves; order Charadriiformes; family Laridae; genus Larus; species Larus michahellis. The sequence continues at coordinate 78,587 of NW_027436037.1, read as the reverse complement.
GGTGTCGCCGAGGCTGACGACCTCCGGAAATCCCGCAGCCCCACGGCCTGTGGGGCCATGCAAGCGGCTGCCAAAGAGCTTTCCAACGAGGCACGGCTTTCCCTCCTGGCTCTTCGGGCGTGGGAGCTGTCGCCAGAGCCTCGGCCCTACCGGAAAATGCTTCGCAGGCTGGCGCAGCGGCCCCACGTGGGCGCCAGTGGCGAAGAGGCTGACGGCCGCTGCAAAGCCCGCAGCCCCACGGGCTGTGGGGCCACGCGAGCGGCTGCCAAAGAGCTTTCCAATGAGGCACGGCTTTCCCTCCTGGCTCTTCGGGCGTGGGAGCTGTCGCCAGAGCCGCGTCCCTACCGGAAAATGCTTCGCAGGCTGGCGCGGCAGCGCCACGTGGGCGCCGCTGGCGTCGAGGCTGACGGCCGCCGGAAAGCCCGCAGCCCCACGGGCTTTAGGGCCATGGAGTGGCTGCCAAAGAGCTTTCCAACGAGGCACGGCTTTCCCTCCTGGCTCTTCAGGCGTGGGAGCTGTCGCCAGAGACGCGGCCCTACCAGAAAATGCTTTGCAGGTTGGCGCGGTCGCGCCACGTTGGCGCCGGTGGCGTCGAGGCTGACGGTTGCCGCAAAGCCCGCAGCCCCACGGGCTGTGGGGCACGTGAGCGCCTGCCAAAGAGCTTTCCAACGAGGCACGGCTTTCCCTCCTGGCTCTTCGGGCGTGGGAGCTGTCGCCAGAGCTGCAGCCCTACCGGAAAATGCTTTGCAGGCTGGCGCGGTCGCGCCACGTGGGCGCCGGTGGCGCCGAGGCTGACGGCCGCCGGATAGCCTGCAGCCCCACGGGCTTTAGGGCCATGGGAGTGGCTGCCAAAGAGCTTTCCAACGAGGCACGGCTTTCCCTCCTGGCTCTTCAGGCGTGGGAGCTGTCGCCAGAGCCGCGGCCCTACCAGAAAATGCTTTGCAGGTTGGCGCGGTCGCGCCACGTTGGCGCCGGTGGCGTCGAGGCTGACGGTTGCCGCAAAGCCCGCAGCCCCACGGGCTGTGGGGCACGCGAGCGCCTGCCAAAGAGCTTTCCAGCGAGGCACGGCTTTCCCTCCTGGCTCTTCGGCCGTGGGAGCTGTCGCCAGAGCCGCAGCCCTACCGGAAAATGCTTCGCAATCTGGCGCGGTGGCGCCACGTGGGCGCCGGTGGCGCCGAGGTTGACGGCCGCCGCAAAGCCCGCAGCCCCACGGGCTGTGGGGCCACGCGAGCGGCTGCCAAAGAGTTTTCCAACGAGGCACGGCTTTCCCTCCTGGCTCTTCGGGCGTGGGAGCTGTCGCCAGAGCCGCGGCCCTACCGGAAAATGCTTCGCAGGTTGGTGCAGCGGCGCCACGTGTGCGCCGGAGCCGCCGAGGCTGACGGCCGCCAGAAAGCCCGCAGCCCCACGGGCTGTGGGGCCACGCGAGCGGCTGCCAAAGAGCTTTCCAACGAGGCACGGCTTTCCCTCCTGGCTCTTCGGGCATGGCAGCTGTCGCCAGAGCCGCGGCCCTACCGGAAAATGCTTCGCAGGCTGGCGCGGCGGCACCACGTGGGCGCTGGTGTCGCCGAGGCTGACGACCTCCGGAAATCCCGCAGCCCCACGGCCTGTGGGGCCATGCAAGCGGCTGCCAAAGAGCTTTCCAACGAGGCACGGCTTTCCCTCCTGGCTCTTCGGGCGTGGGAGCTGTCGCCAGAGCCTCGGCCCTACCGGAAAATGCTTCGCAGGCTGGCGCAGCGGCCCCACGTGGGCGCCAGTGGCGAAGAGGCTGACGGCCGCTGCAAAGCCCGCAGCCCCACGGGCTGTGGGGCCACGCGAGCGGCTGCCAAATAGCTTTCCAATGAGGCACGGCTTTCCATCCTGGCTCTTCGGGCGTGGGAGCTGTCGCCAGAGCCGCGTCCCTACCGGAAAATGCTTCGCAGGCTGGCGCGGCAGCGCCACGTGGGCGCCGCTGGCGTCGAGGCTGACGGCCGCCGGAAAGCCCGCAGCCCCACGGGCTTTAGGGCCATGGGAGTGGCTGCCAAAGAGCTTTCCAACGAGGCACGGCTTTCCCTCCTGGCTCTTCAGGCGTGGGAGCTGTCGCCAGAGACGCGGCCCTACCAGAAAATGCTTTGCAGGTTGGCGCGGTCGCGCCACGTTGGCGCCGGTGGCGTCGAGGCTGACGGTTGCCGCAAAGCCCGCAGCCCCACGGGCTGTGGGGCACGCGAGCGCCTGCCAAAGAGCTTTCCAACGAGGCACGGCTTTCCCTCCTGGCTCTTCGGGCGTGGGAGCTGTCGCCAGAGCTGCAGCCCTACCGGAAAATGCTTTGCAGGCTGGCGCGGTCGCGCCACGTGGGCGCCGGTGGCGCCGAGGCTGACGGCCGCCGCAAAGCCCGCAGCCCCATGGGCTGTGGGGCCACGCGAGGGGCTGCCAAAGAGCTTTCCAACGAGGCACGGCTTTCCCTCCTGGCTCTTCGGGCGTGGGAGCTGTCGCCAGAGCCGCAGCCCTACCGGAAAATGCTTCGCAATCTGGCGCGGCGACGCCACGTGGGCGCCGGTTGCGCCGAGGCTGACGGCTGCCGCAAAGCCCGCAGCCCCAATGGCTTTAGGGCCATGCGAGTGGCTGCCAAAGAGCTTTCCAACGAGGCACGGCTTTCCCTCCTGGCTCTTCGGGCGTGGAAGTTGTCGCCAGAGCCGCGGCCCTACCGGAAAATGCTTTGCAGGCTGGCGCGGCGGCCCGACGTGGGCGCCGGTGTCGCCCAGGCTGACGGCCGCCGCAAAGCCCACAGCCCCACGGGCTGTGGGGCCACGCGAGCGACTGCCAAAGAGCTTTCCAATGAGGCACGGCTTTCCCTCCTGGCTCTTCGGGCGTGGGAGCTGTCGCCAGAGACGCAGCCCTACCGGAAAATGCTTCGCAGGCTGGCATGGCGGCCCCACCTGGGCGCCGTTGGCGCCGAGGCTGACGGCCGCTGCAAAGCCCGCAACCCCACGGGCTGTGGGGCCACGTGAGTGCCTGCCAAAGAGCTTTCCAACGAGGCACGGCTTTCCCTCCTGGCTCTTCGGGCGTGGGAGCTGTCGCCAGAGCTGCGGCCCTACCGGAAAATGCTTCGCAGGCTGGCGCGGCAGAGCCACGTGGGCGCTGGTGGCGCCGAGGCTGACGGCCGCCGCAAAGCCCGCAGCCCCACGGGCTTTAGGGCCATGCGAGTGGCTGCCAAAGAGCTTTCCAACGAGGCACGGCTTTCCCTCCTGGCTCTTCGGGCGTGGGAGTTGTCGCCAGAGCCGCGGCCCTACCGGAAAATGCTTCGCAGGCTGGCGCAGCGGCGCCTCGTGGGCGCCGGTGGCACTGAGGCTTACGGCCGCCGCAAAGCACGCAGCCCCATGGGCTGTGGGGCCACGCGAGCGGCTGCCAAAGAGCTTTCCAACGAGGCACGGCTTTCCCTCCTGGCTCTTCGGGCGTGGAAGTTGTCGCCAGAGCCGCGGCCCTACCGGAAAATGCTTTGCAGGCTGGCGCGGCGGCCCGACGTGGGCGACGGTGTCGCCCAGGCTGACGGCCGCCGCAAAGCCCACAGCCCCACGGGCTGTGGGGCCACGCGAGCGACTGCCAAAGAGCTTTCCAATGAGGCACGGCTTTCCCTCCTGGCTCTTCGGGCGTGGGAGCTGTCGCCAGAGACGCGGCCCTACCGGAAAATGCTTCGCAGGCTGGCATGGCGGTGCCACGTGGGCGCCGTTGGCGCCGAGGCTGACGGCCGCTGCAAAGCCCGCAACCCCACGGGCTGTGGGGCCACGTGAGTGCCTGCCAAAGAGCTTTCCAACGAGGCACGGCTTTCCCTCCTGGCTCTTCGGGCGTGGGAGCTCTTGCCAGAGCCGCGGCCCTACCGGAAAATGCTTCGCAGGCTGGCGCGGCGGGGCAAGGTGGGTGCCGGTGGCGCCGAGGCTGACGGCCGCCGTAAAGCCCGCAGCCCCACGGGCTTTAGGGCCATGCGAGTGGCTGCCAAAGAGCTTTCCAACGAGGCACGGCTTTCCCTCCTGGCTCTTCGGGCGTGGGAGTTGTCGCCAGAGCCGCGGCCCTACCGGAAAATGCTTCGCAGGCTGGCGCAGCGGCGCCTCGTGGGCGCCGGTGGCACTGAGGCTTACGGCCGCCGCAAAGCACGCAGCCCCATGGGCTGTGGGGCCACGCGAGCGGCTGCCAAAGAGCTTTCCAACGAGGCACGGCTTTCCCTCCTGGCTCTTCGGGCGTGGAAGTTGTCGCCAGAGCCGCGGCCCTACCGGAAAATGCTTTGCAGGCTGGCGCGGCGGCCCGACGTGGGCGACGGTGTCGCCCAGGCTGACGGCCGCCGCAAAGCCCACAGCCCCACGGGCTGTGGGGCCACGCGAGCGACTGCCAAAGAGCTTTCCAATGAGGCACGGCTTTCCCTCCTGGCTCTTCGGGCGTGGGAGCTGTCGCCAGAGACGCGGCCCTACCGGAAAATGCTTCGCAGGCTGGCATGGCGGTGCCACGTGGGCGCCGTTGGCGCCGAGGCTGACGGCCGCTGCAAAGCCCGCAACCCCACGGGCTGTGGGGCCACGTGAGTGCCTGCCAAAGAGCTTTCCAACGAGGCACGGCTTTCCCTCCTGGCTCTTCGGGCGTGGGAGCTCTTGCCAGAGCCGCGGCCCTACCGGAAAATGCTTCGCAGGCTGGCGCGGCGGGGCAAGGTGGGTGCCGGTGGCGCCGAGGCTGACGGCCGCCGTAAAGCCCGCAGCCCCACGGGCTGTGGGGCCACGCGAGTGACTGCCAAAGAGCTTTCCAACGAGGCACGGCTTTCCCTCCTGGCTCTTCGGGCGTGGGAGCTGTCGCCAGAGCCGCGGTCCTACCGGAAAATGCTTCGCAGGCTGGCGCAGCGGCCCCACGTGTGTGCCAGTGGCGCCGAGGCTGCCGTCTGCCGCAAAGCCCGCAGCCCCACGGGCTGTGGGGCCACGCGAGCGGCTGCCAAAGAGCTTTCCAACGAGGCACGGCTTTCCCTCCTGGCTCTTCGGGCGTGGGAGCTGTCGCCAGAGCCGCGGCCCTACCGGAAAATGCTTCGCAGGCTGGCGCGGCAGCGCCACCAAGTGGGCGCCGGTGGTGCCGAGGCTGACGGCCGCCGCAAAGCCCGCAGCCCCACGGGCTGTGGGGCCACGCTAGCGGCTGCCAAAGAGCTTTCCAACGAGGCACGGCTTTCCCTCCTGGCTCTTCGGCCGTGGGAGTTGTCGCCAGAGACGCGGCCCTACCGGAAAATGCTTCGCAGGCTGGCGCGGCGGGGCAACGTGGGCGCCGGTGGCGCCGAGGCTGACGGCCGCCGCAAAGCCCGCAGCCCCACGGGCTGTGGGGCCACACGAGTGACTGCCAAAGAGCTTTCCAACGAGGCACAGCTTTCCCTCCTGGCTCTTCGGGCGTGGGAGCTGTCGCCAGAGACGCGGCCCTACCGGAAAATGCTTCGCAGGCTGGCATGGCGGTGCCACGTGGGCGCCGTTGGCGCCGAGGCTGACGGCCGCTGCAAAGCCCGCAACCCCACGGGCTGTGGGGCCACGTGAGTGCCTGCCAAAGAGCTTTCCAACGAGGCACGGCTTTCCCTCCTGGCTCTTCGGGCGTGGGAGCTCTTGCCAGAGCCGCGGCCCTACCGGAAAATGCTTCGCAGGCTGGCGCGGCGGGGCAAGGTGGGTGCCGGTGGCGCCGAGGCTGACGGCCGCCGTAAAGCCCGCAGCCCCACGGGCTGTGGGGCCACGCGAGTGACTGCCAAAGAGCTTTCCAACGAGGCACGGCTTTCCCTCCTGGCTCTTCGGGCGTGGGAGCTGTCGCCAGAGCCGCGGTCCTACCGGAAAATGCTTCGCAGGCTGGCGCAGCGGCCCCACGTGTGTGCCAGTGGCGCCGAGGCTGCCGTCTGCCGCAAAGCCCGCAGCCCCACGGGCTGTGGGGCCACGCGAGCGGCTGCCAAAGAGCTTTCCAACGAGGCACGGCTTTCCCTCCTGGCTCTTCGGGCGTGGGAGCTGTCGCCAGAGCCGCGGCCCTACCGGAAAATGCTTCGCAGGCTGGCGCGGCAGCGCCACCAAGTGGGCGCCGGTGGTGCCGAGGCTGACGGCCGCCGCAAAGCCCGCAGCCCCACGGGCTGTGGGGCCACGCTAGCGGCTGCCAAAGAGCTTTCCAACGAGGCACGGCTTTCCCTCCTGGCTCTTCGGCCGTGGGAGTTGTCGCCAGAGACGCGGCCCTACCGGAAAATGCTTCGCAGGCTGGCGCGGCGGGGCAACGTGGGCGCCGGTGGCGCCGAGGCTGACGGCCGCCGCAAAGCCCGCAGCCCCACGGGCTGTGGGGCCACACGAGTGACTGCCAAAGAGCTTTCCAACGAGGCACAGCTTTCCCTCCTGGCTCTTCGGGCGTGGGAGCTGTCGCCAGAGACGCGGCCCTACCGGAAAATGCTTCGCAGGGTGGCGCAGCGTCCCCACGTGGGTGCCAGTGGCGCCGAGGCTGCCGGCTGCCGCGAAGCCCGTAGCCCCACGGGCTGTGGGGCCAGGCGAGCGGCTGCCAAAGAGCTTTCCAACGAGGCACGGCTTTCCCTCCTGGCTCTTCGGGCAAGGGAGCTGTCGCCAGAGCCGCGGCCCTACCGGAAAATGCTTCGCAGGCTGGCGCAGCGGCGCATCGTGGGCGCCGGTGGCACTGAGGCTTACGGCCGCCGCAAAGCACGCAGCCCCATGGGCTGTGGGGCGACGCGAGCGACTGCCAAAGAGCTTTCCAACGAGGCACGGCTTTCCCTCCTGGCTCTTTGGGCGTGGGAGCTGTCGCCAGAAACGCGGCCCTACCGGAAAATGCTTCGCAGGCTGGCGCAGCGGCCCCACGTGGGCGCCGGTGGCGCCGAGGCTGACGGCCGCCGCAAAGCCCGCAGCCCCACGGGCTTTAGGGCCATGCGAGTGGCTGCCAAAGAGCTTTCCAATGAGGCACGGCTTTCCCTCCTGGCTCTTCGGGCATGGGAGCTGTCGCCAGAGCCGCGGCCCTACCGGAAAATGCTTTGCAGGCTGGCGCGGCGGCCCGACGTGGGCGCCGGTGTCGCCGAGGCTAACGGCCGCCGCAAAGCCCGCAGCCCCACGGGCTGTGGGGCCACGCGAGCGGCTGCCAAAGAGTTTTCCAACGAGGCACGGCTTTCCCTCCTGGCTCTTCGGGCGTGGGAGCTGTCGCCAGAGCCGCGGCCCTACCGGAAAATGCTTCGCAGGTTGGTGCAGCGGCGCCACGTGTGCGCCGGAGCCGCCGAGGCTGACGGCCGCCAGAAAGCCCGCAGCCCCACGGGCTGTGGGGCCACGCGAGCGGCTGCCAAAGAGCTTTCCAACGAGGCACGGCTTTCCCTCCTGGCTCTTCGGGCATGGCAGCTGTCGCCAGAGCCGCGGCCCTACCGGAAAATGCTTCGCAGGCTGGCGCGGCGGCACCACGTGGGCGCTGGTGTCGCCGAGGCTGACGACCTCCGGAAATCCCGCAGCCCCACGGCCTGTGGGGCCATGCAAGCGGCTGCCAAAGAGCTTTCCAACGAGGCACGGCTTTCCCTCCTGGCTCTTCGGGCGTGGGAGCTGTCGCCAGAGCCTCGGCCCTACCGGAAAATGCTTCGCAGGCTGGCGCAGCGGCCCCACGTGGGCGCCAGTGGCGAAGAGGCTGACGGCCGCTGCAAAGCCCGCAGCCCCACGGGCTGTGGGGCCACGCGAGCGGCTGCCAAATAGCTTTCCAATGAGGCACGGCTTTCCATCCTGGCTCTTCGGGCGTGGGAGCTGTCGCCAGAGCCGCGTCCCTACCGGAAAATGCTTCGCAGGCTGGCGCGGCAGCGCCACGTGGGCGCCGCTGGCGTCGAGGCTGACGGCCGCCGGAAAGCCCGCAGCCCCACGGGCTTTAGGGCCATGGGAGTGGCTGCCAAAGAGCTTTCCAACGAGGCACGGCTTTCCCTCCTGGCTCTTCAGGCGTGGGAGCTGTCGCCAGAGACGCGGCCCTACCAGAAAATGCTTTGCAGGTTGGCGCGGTCGCGCCACGTTGGCGCCGGTGGCGTCGAGGCTGACGGTTGCCGCAAAGCCCGCAGCCCCACGGGCTGTGGGGCACGCGAGCGCCTGCCAAAGAGCTTTCCAACGAGGCACGGCTTTCCCTCCTGGCTCTTCGGGCGTGGGAGCTGTCGCCAGAGCTGCAGCCCTACCGGAAAATGCTTTGCAGGCTGGCGCGGTCGCGCCACGTGGGCGCCGGTGGCGCCGAGGCTGACGGCCGCCGCAAAGCCCGCAGCCCCATGGGCTGTGGGGCCACGCGAGGGGCTGCCAAAGAGCTTTCCAACGAGGCACGGCTTTCCCTCCTGGCTCTTCGGGCGTGGGAGCTGTCGCCAGAGCCGCAGCCCTACCGGAAAATGCTTCGCAATCTGGCGCGGCGACGCCACGTGGGCGCCGGTTGCGCCGAGGCTGACGGCTGCCGCAAAGCCCGCAGCCCCAATGGCTTTAGGGCCATGCGAGTGGCTGCCAAAGAGCTTTCCAACGAGGCACGGCTTTCCCTCCTGGCTCTTCGGGCGTGGAAGTTGTCGCCAGAGCCGCGGCCCTACCGGAAAATGCTTTGCAGGCTGGCGCGGCGGCCCGACGTGGGCGCCGGTGTCGCCCAGGCTGACGGCCGCCGCAAAGCCCACAGCCCCACGGGCTGTGGGGCCACGCGAGCGACTGCCAAAGAGCTTTCCAATGAGGCACGGCTTTCCCTCCTGGCTCTTCGGGCGTGGGAGCTGTCGCCAGAGACGCAGCCCTACCGGAAAATGCTTCGCAGGCTGGCATGGCGGCCCCACCTGGGCGCCGTTGGCGCCGAGGCTGACGGCCGCTGCAAAGCCCGCAACCCCACGGGCTGTGGGGCCACGTGAGTGCCTGCCAAAGAGCTTTCCAACGAGGCACGGCTTTCCCTCCTGGCTCTTCGGGCGTGGGAGCTGTCGCCAGAGCTGCGGCCCTACCGGAAAATGCTTCGCAGGCTGGCGCGGCAGAGCCACGTGGGCGCTGGTGGCGCCGAGGCTGACGGCCGCCGCAAAGCCCGCAGCCCCACGGGCTTTAGGGCCATGCGAGTGGCTGCCAAAGAGCTTTCCAACGAGGCACGGCTTTCCCTCCTGGCTCTTCGGGCGTGGGAGTTGTCGCCAGAGCCGCGGCCCTACCGGAAAATGCTTCGCAGGCTGGCGCAGCGGCGCCTCGTGGGCGCCGGTGGCACTGAGGCTTACGGCCGCCGCAAAGCACGCAGCCCCATGGGCTGTGGGGCCACGCGAGCGGCTGCCAAAGAGCTTTCCAACGAGGCACGGCTTTCCCTCCTGGCTCTTCGGGCGTGGAAGTTGTCGCCAGAGCCGCGGCCCTACCGGAAAATGCTTTGCAGGCTGGCGCGGCGGCCCGACGTGGGCGACGGTGTCGCCCAGGCTGACGGCCGCCGCAAAGCCCACAGCCCCACGGGCTGTGGGGCCACGCGAGCGACTGCCAAAGAGCTTTCCAATGAGGCACGGCTTTCCCTCCTGGCTCTTCGGGCGTGGGAGCTGTCGCCAGAGACGCGGCCCTACCGGAAAATGCTTCGCAGGCTGGCATGGCGGTGCCACGTGGGCGCCGTTGGCGCCGAGGCTGACGGCCGCTGCAAAGCCCGCAACCCCACGGGCTGTGGGGCCACGTGAGTGCCTGCCAAAGAGCTTTCCAACGAGGCACGGCTTTCCCTCCTGGCTCTTCGGGCGTGGGAGCTCTTGCCAGAGCCGCGGCCCTACCGGAAAATGCTTCGCAGGCTGGCGCGGCGGGGCAAGGTGGGTGCCGGTGGCGCCGAGGCTGACGGCCGCCGTAAAGCCCGCAGCCCCACGGGCTTTAGGGCCATGCGAGTGGCTGCCAAAGAGCTTTCCAACGAGGCACGGCTTTCCCTCCTGGCTCTTCGGGCGTGGGAGTTGTCGCCAGAGCCGCGGCCCTACCGGAAAATGCTTCGCAGGCTGGCGCAGCGGCGCCTCGTGGGCGCCGGTGGCACTGAGGCTTACGGCCGCCGCAAAGCACGCAGCCCCATGGGCTGTGGGGCCACGCGAGCGGCTGCCAAAGAGCTTTCCAACGAGGCACGGCTTTCCCTCCTGGCTCTTCGGGCGTGGAAGTTGTCGCCAGAGCCGCGGCCCTACCGGAAAATGCTTTGCAGGCTGGCGCGGCGGCCCGACGTGGGCGACGGTGTCGCCCAGGCTGACGGCCGCCGCAAAGCCCACAGCCCCACGGGCTGTGGGGCCACGCGAGCGACTGCCAAAGAGCTTTCCAATGAGGCACGGCTTTCCCTCCTGGCTCTTCGGGCGTGGGAGCTGTCGCCAGAGACGCGGCCCTACCGGAAAATGCTTCGCAGGCTGGCATGGCGGTGCCACGTGGGCGCCGTTGGCGCCGAGGCTGACGGCCGCTGCAAAGCCCGCAACCCCACGGGCTGTGGGGCCACGTGAGTGCCTGCCAAAGAGCTTTCCAACGAGGCACGGCTTTCCCTCCTGGCTCTTCGGGCGTGGGAGCTCTTGCCAGAGCCGCGGCCCTACCGGAAAATGCTTCGCAGGCTGGCGCGGCGGGGCAAGGTGGGTGCCGGTGGCGCCGAGGCTGACGGCCGCCGTAAAGCCCGCAGCCCCACGGGCTGTGGGGCCACGCGAGTGACTGCCAAAGAGCTTTCCAACGAGGCACGGCTTTCCCTCCTGGCTCTTCGGGCGTGGGAGCTGTCGCCAGAGCCGCGGTCCTACCGGAAAATGCTTCGCAGGCTGGCGCAGCGGCCCCACGTGTGTGCCAGTGGCGCCGAGGCTGCCGTCTGCCGCAAAGCCCGCAGCCCCACGGGCTGTGGGGCCACGCGAGCGGCTGCCAAAGAGCTTTCCAACGAGGCACGGCTTTCCCTCCTGGCTCTTCGGGCGTGGGAGCTGTCGCCAGAGCCGCGGCCCTACCGGAAAATGCTTCGCAGGCTGGCGCGGCAGCGCCACCAAGTGGGCGCCGGTGGTGCCGAGGCTGACGGCCGCCGCAAAGCCCGCAGCCCCACGGGCTGTGGGGCCACGCTAGCGGCTGCCAAAGAGCTTTCCAACGAGGCACGGCTTTCCCTCCTGGCTCTTCGGCCGTGGGAGTTGTCGCCAGAGACGCGGCCCTACCGGAAAATGCTTCGCAGGCTGGCGCGGCGGGGCAACGTGGGCGCCGGTGGCGCCGAGGCTGACGGCCGCCGCAAAGCCCGCAGCCCCACGGGCTGTGGGGCCACACGAGTGACTGCCAAAGAGCTTTCCAACGAGGCACAGCTTTCCCTCCTGGCTCTTCGGGCGTGGGAGCTGTCGCCAGAGACGCGGCCCTACCGGAAAATGCTTCGCAGGCTGGCATGGCGGTGCCACGTGGGCGCCGTTGGCGCCGAGGCTGACGGCCGCTGCAAAGCCCGCAACCCCACGGGCTGTGGGGCCACGTGAGTGCCTGCCAAAGAGCTTTCCAACGAGGCACGGCTTTCCCTCCTGGCTCTTCGGGCGTGGGAGCTCTTGCCAGAGCCGCGGCCCTACCGGAAAATGCTTCGCAGGCTGGCGCGGCGGGGCAAGGTGGGTGCCGGTGGCGCCGAGGCTGACGGCCGCCGTAAAGCCCGCAGCCCCACGGGCTGTGGGGCCACGCGAGTGACTGCCAAAGAGCTTTCCAACGAGGCACGGCTTTCCCTCCTGGCTCTTCGGGCGTGGGAGCTGTCGCCAGAGCCGCGGTCCTACCGGAAAATGCTTCGCAGGCTGGCGCAGCGGCCCCACGTGTGTGCCAGTGGCGCCGAGGCTGCCGTCTGCCGCAAAGCCCGCAGCCCCACGGGCTGTGGGGCCACGCGAGCGGCTGCCAAAGAGCTTTCCAACGAGGCACGGCTTTCCCTCCTGGCTCTTCGGGCGTGGGAGCTGTCGCCAGAGCCGCGGCCCTACCGGAAAATGCTTCGCAGGCTGGCGCGGCAGCGCCACCAAGTGGGCGCCGGTGGTGCCGAGGCTGACGGCCGCCGCAAAGCCCGCAGCCCCACGGGCTGTGGGGCCACGCTAGCGGCTGCCAAAGAGCTTTCCAACGAGGCACGGCTTTCCCTCCTGGCTCTTCGGCCGTGGGAGTTGTCGCCAGAGACGCGGCCCTACCGGAAAATGCTTCGCAGGCTGGCGCGGCGGGGCAACGTGGGCGCCGGTGGCGCCGAGGCTGACGGCCGCCGCAAAGCCCGCAGCCCCACGGGCTGTGGGGCCACACGAGTGACTGCCAAAGAGCTTTCCAACGAGGCACAGCTTTCCCTCCTGGCTCTTCGGGCGTGGGAGCTGTCGCCAGAGACGCGGCCCTACCGGAAAATGCTTCGCAGGGTGGCGCAGCGTCCCCACGTGGGTGCCAGTGGCGCCGAGGCTGCCGGCTGCCGCGAAGCCCGTAGCCCCACGGGCTGTGGGGCCAGGCGAGCGGCTGCCAAAGAGCTTTCCAACGAGGCACGGCTTTCCCTCCTGGCTCTTCGGGCAAGGGAGCTGTCGCCAGAGCCGCGGCCCTACCGGAAAATGCTTCGCAGGCTGGCGCAGCGGCGCATCGTGGGCGCCGGTGGCACTGAGGCTTACGGCCGCCGCAAAGCACGCAGCCCCATGGGCTGTGGGGCGACGCGAGCGACTGCCAAAGAGCTTTCCAACGAGGCACGGCTTTCCCTCCTGGCTCTTTGGGCGTGGGAGCTGTCGCCAGAAACGCGGCCCTACCGGAAAATGCTTCGCAGGCTGGCGCAGCGGCCCCACGTGGGCGCCGGTGGCGCCGAGGCTGACGGCCGCCGCAAAGCCCGCAGCCCCACGGGCTTTAGGGCCATGCGAGTGGCTGCCAAAGAGCTTTCCAATGAGGCACGGCTTTCCCTCCTGGCTCTTCGGGCGTGGGAGCTGTCGCCAGAGCCGCGGCCCTACCGGAAAATGCTTTGCAGGCTGGCGCGGCGGCCCGACGTGGGCGCCGGTGTCGCCGAGGCTAACGGCCGCCGCAAAGCCCGCAGCCCCACGGGCTGTGGGGCCACGCGAGCGACTGCGAAAGAGCTTTGCAATGAGGCATGGCTTTCCCTCCTGGCTCTTCGGCCGTGGGAGCTGTAGCCAGAGCCGCGGCCCTACCGGAAAATGCTTCGCAGGCTCGTGCAGCGGTGCCACGTGGGCGCCGGTGGCGCCGAGGCTGACGGCCGCCGCAAAGCCCGCAGCCCCACGGGCTGTGGGGCCACGCGAGCGGCTGCCAAAGAGCTTTCCAAGGAGGCACGGCTTTCCCTCCTGGCTCTTCGGGCGTGGGAGCTGTCGCCAGAGCCGCGGCCCTACCGGAAAATGCTTCGCAGGTTGGTGCAGCGGCCCCACCTGGGCGCCGGTGGCGCCGAGGCTGACGGCCGCCGCAAAGCCCGCAGCCCCACGGGCTGTGGGGCCACGCGAGCGTCTGCCAAAGAGCTTTCCAACGAGGCACGGCTTTCCCTCCTGGCTCTTCGGGCGTGGGAGCTGTCGCCAGAGCCGCGGCCCTACCGGAAAATGCTTCGCAGGCTGGCGCAGCGGCGCATCGTGGGCGCCGGTGGCACTGAGGCTTACGGCCGCCGCAAAGCACGCAGCCCCATGGGCTGTGGGGCCACGCGAGCGGCTGCCAAAGAGCTTTCCAACGAGGCACGGCTTTCCCTCCTGGCTCTTCGGGCGTGGGAGCTGTCACCAGAGACGCGGCCCTACCGGAAAATGCTTCGCAGGCTGGCGCAGCGGCCCCACGTGGGCGCCGGTGGCGCCGAGGCTGACGGCCGCCGCAAAGCCCGAAGCCCCACGGGCTTTAGGGCCATGGGAGTGGCTGCCAAAGAGCTTTCCAATGAGGCACGGCTTTCCCTCCTGGCTCTTCGGGCGTGGGAGCTGTCGCCAGAGCCGCGGCCCTACCGGAAAATGCTTCGCAGGCTGGCGCGGCGGCCCCACGTGGGCGACGGTGGCCCCGAGGCTGACGGCCACCGCAAAGCCCGCAGCCCCATGGGCTTTAGGGCCATGCGAGTGGCTGCCAAAGAGCTTTCCAATGAGGCACGGCTTTCCCTCCTGGCTCTTCGGGCGTGGGAGCTGTCGCCAGAGCCGTGGCCCTACCGGAAAATGCTTTGCAGGCTGGCGCGGCGGCCCGACGTGGGCGCCGGTGTCGCCGAGGCTGACGGCCGCCGCAAATCCCGCAGCCCCACGGGCTGTGGGGCCACGCGAGCGACTGCCAAAGAGCTTTCCAATGAGGCACGGCTTTCCCTCCTGGCTCTTCGGGCGTGGGAGCTGTGGCCAGAGACGCGGCCCTACTGGAAAATGCTTCGCAGGCTGGTGCAGCGGTGCCACGTGGGCGCCGGTGGCTCCGAGGCTGACGGCTGCCGCAAAGCCCGCAGCCCCACGGCCTGTGGGGCCACGCGAACGGCTGCCAAAGAGCTTTCCAACGAGGCACGGCTTTCCCTCCTGGCTCTTCGGGCGTGGGAGCTGTCGCCAGAGCCGCGGCCCTACCGGAAAATGCTTCGCAACCTGGCGCAGCGGCGCCACGTGGGCGCCGGTGGCGCCGAGGCTGACGGCCGCCGCAAAGCCCGCAGCCCCACGGGCTTTGGGGCCACGCGAGCGGCTGCCAAAGAGCTTTCCAACGAGGCACGGCTTTCCCTCCTGGCTCTTCGGGCGTGGGAGCTGTCGCCAGAGACGCGGCCTACCCGAAAATGCTTCGCAGGCTGGCATGGCGGCGCCACGTGGGCGCCGGAGGCGCCGAGGCTGACAGCCGCCGCAAAGCCCGCAGCCCCACGGGCTGTGGGGCCACGTGAGTGGCTGCCAAAGAGCTTTCCAACGAGGCATGGCTTTCCATCCTGGCTCTTCGGGCGTGGGAGCTGTCGCCAGAGCCGCGGCCCTACTGGAAAATTCTTTGCAGGCTGGCGCGGCGGCCCCACCTGGGCGCCGGTGTCGCCCAGGCTGATGGCCGCCGGAAAGCCCGCAGCCCCACGGGCTGTGGGGCCACGCGAGCAGCTGCCAAAGAGCTTTGCAATGAGGCATGGCTTTCCCTCCTGGCTCTTCGTGCGTGGGAGCTGTCGCCAGAGACGCGGCCCTACCGGAAAATGCTTCGCAGGCTGGCGCGGCAGCGCCACGTGGGCGCCGGTGTCGTCGAGGCTGCCGGCTGCCGCAAAGCCCGCAGCCCCACGGGCTGTGGGGCCACGCGAGTGGCTGCCAAAGAGCTTTCCAACGAGGCACGGCTTTCCCTCCTGGCTCTTCGGGCGTGGGAGCTGTCGCCAGAGCCGCGGCCCTACCGGAAAATGCTTCGCAGGCGGGTGCAGCGGCGCCACGTGGGCGCTGGTGGCGCCGAGGCTGACGGCCGTCGCAAAGCCCGCAGCCCCACGGGCTGTGGGGCCGTGCGAGCAGCTGCCAAAGAGCTTTCCCACGAGGCACGGCTTTCCCTCCTGGCTCTTCGGGCGTGGGAGCTGTGGCCAGAGCCGCGGCCCTACCGGAAAATGCTTTGCAGGCTGGCGCGGCGGCCCCACGTGGGCGCCGGTGGCGCCGAGGCTGACGGCCGCCGCAAAGCCCGCAGCCCCACGGGCTCTGGGGCCACACGAGCGGCTGCCAAAGAGCTTTCCAACGAGGCACGTCTTTCCCTCCTGGCTCTTCTGGCGTGGGAGCTGTCGCCAGAGCCGCGGCCCTACCGGAAAATGCTTCGCAGGTAAGTGCAGCGGCGCCACGTGGGCGCTGGAGCCACCGAGCCTGACGGCCGCCAGAAAGCCCGCAGCCCCACGGGCTGTGGGGCCACGCGAGCGGCTGCCAAAGAGCTTTCCAACGAGGCACGGCTTTCCCTCCTGGCTCTTCGGGCGTGGGAGCTATTGCCAGAGCCGCAGCCCTACCGGAAAATGCTTCGCAACCTGGCGGAGCGGCGCCACGTGGGCGCCGGTGGCGCCGAGGCTGACGGCCGCCGCAAAGCCCGCAGCCCCACGGGCTGTGGGGCCACGCGAGCGACTGCCAAAGAGCTTTCCAATGAGGCACGGCTTTCCCTCCTGGCTCTTCGGGCGTGGGAGCTGTCGCCAGAGCCGTGGCCCTACCGGAAAATGCTTTGCAGGCTGGCGCGGCGGCCCGACGTGGGCGCCGGTGTCGCCCAGGCTGACGGCTGCCGCAAAGCCCGCAGCCCCACGGCCTGTGGGGCCATGCAAGCGACTGCCAAAGAGCTTTCCAACGAGGCACGGCTTTCCCTCCTGGCTCTTCGGGCGTGGGAGCTGTCGCCAGAGCCGCGGCCCTACCGGAAAGTGCTTCGCAGGCTGGTGCGGCGGCGCCACGTGGGCGCCGGTGGCGCCGAGGCTGACGGCCGCCGGAAAGCCCGCAGCCCCACGGGTTTTAGGGCCATGCGAGTGGCTGCCAAAGAGCTTTCCAACGAGGCACGGCTTTCCCTCCTGGCTCTTCGGGCGTGGGAGCTGTCGCCAGAGACGCGCCCTACCGGAAAATGCTTCGCAGGCTGGCGCGGTCGCGCCACGTGGGCGCCGGTGGCGCCGAGGCTGACGGTTGCCGCAAAGCCCGCAGCCCCACGGGCTGTGGGGCCACGCGAGCGGCTGCCAAAGAGCTTTCCAACGAGGCACGGCTTTCCCTCCTGGCTCTTCGGGCGTGGGAGCTGTCGCCAGAGACGCGGCCCTACCGGAAAATGC
Organism: Larus michahellis; assembly: GCF_964199755.1. Classification (NCBI taxonomy): domain Eukaryota; kingdom Metazoa; phylum Chordata; class Aves; order Charadriiformes; family Laridae; genus Larus; species Larus michahellis. Next base: position 62,042 of record NW_027436037.1, on the reverse strand, counting down.
TTCGCAGGCTGGTGCGGCGGTGCCACGTGGGCGCCGGTGGCGCACAGGCTGACGGCCGCCGTAAATCCTGCAGCCCCACGGGCTGTGGGGCCACGCGAGCGGCTGCCAAAGAGCTTTCCAACGAGGCACGTCTTTCCCTCCTGGCTCTTCGGGCGTGGGAGCTGTCGCCAGAGCCGCGGCCCTACCGGAAAATGCTTCGCAGGTAAGTGCAGCGGCGCCACGTGGGCGCCGGAGCCACCGAGCCTGACGGCCGCCAGAAAGCCCGCAGCCCCACGGGCTGTGGGGCCACGCGAGCGGCTGCCAAAGAGCTTTCCAACGAGGCACGGCTTTCCCTCCTGGCTCTTCGGGCGTGGGAGCTATTGCCAGAGCCGCAGCCCTACCGGAAAATGCTTCGCAACCTGGCGAAGCGGCGCCACGAGGGCGCCGGTGGCGCCGAGGCTGACAGCCGCCGCAAAGCCCGCAGCCCCACGGGCTGTGGGGCCACGTGAGTCGCTGCCAAAGAGCTTTCCAACGAGGCATGGCTTTCCCTCCTGGCTCTTCGGGCGTGGGAGCTGTCGCCAGAGCCGCGGCCCTACCGGAAAATGCTTCGCAATCTGGCGCGGCGGCCCCACCTGGGCGCCGGTGTCGCCCAGGCTGACGGCCGCCGGAAAGCCCGCAGCCCCACGGGCTGTGGGGCCACGCGAGCGGCTGCCAAAGAGCTTTCCAACGAGGCACGGCTTTCCCTCCTGGCTCTTCGGGCGTGGGAGCTGTCGCCAGAGACGCGGCCCTACCGGAAAATGCTTCGCAGGGTGGCGCAGCGGCCCCACGTGGGTGCCTGTGACGCCGAGGCTGCCGGCTGCCGGAAAGCCCGTAGCCCCATGGGCTGTGGGGCCACGCGAGCGGCTGCCAAAGATCTTTCCAACGAGGCACGGCTTTCCCTCCTGGCTCTTCGGGCGTGGGATCTGTCGCCAGAGCTGCGGCCCTACCGGAAAATGCTTCGCAGGCTGGCGCAGCGGCCCGACGTGGGCGCCGGTGGCCCCGAGGCTGACCGCCACCGCAAAGCCCGCAGCCCCATGGGCTTTAGGGCCATGCGAGTGGCTGCCAAAGAGCTTTCCAACGAGGCACGGCTTTCCCTCCTGGCTCTTTGGGCGTGGGAGCTGTCGCCAGAGCCGCAGCCCTACCGGAAAATGCTTTGCAGGCTGGCGCGGCGGCGCCACGTGGGCGCCGGTGTCGCCGAGGCTGACGGCCGCCGCAAATCCCGCAGCCCCACGGGCTGTGGGGCCACGCGAGCGACTGCCAAAGAGCTTTCCAATGAGGCACGGCTTTCCCTCCTGGCTCTTCGGGCGTGGGAGCTGTGGCCAGAGCCGCGGCCCTACCGGAAAATGCTTCGCAGGCTGGTGCAGCGGCGCCACGTGGGCGCCGGTGGCTCCGAGGCTGACGGCTGCCGCAAAGCCCGCAGCCCCACGGGCTGTGGGGCCACGCGAGCGGCTGCCAAAGAGCTTTCCAACGAGGCACGGCTTTCCCTCCTGGCTCTTCGGGCGTGGGAGCTGTCGCCAGAGCCGTGGCCCTACCGGAAAATGCTTTGCAGGCTGGCGCGGCGGCCCGACGTGGGCGCCGGTGTCGCCCAGGCTGACGGCTGCCGCAAAGCCCGCAGCCCCCGGCCTGTGGGGCTATGCAAGCGACTGCCAAAGAGCTTTCCAACGAGGCACGGCTTTCCCTCCTGGCTCTTCGGTCGTGGGAGCTGTCGCCAGAGCCGCGGCCCTACCGGAAAGTGCTTCGCAGGCTGGCGCGGCGGCGCCACGTGGGCGCCGGTGGCGCCGAGGCTGACGGCCGCCGGAAAGCCCGCAGCCCCACGGGTTTTAGGGCCATGCGAGTGGCTGCCAAAGAGCTTTCCAACGAGGCACGGCTTTCCCTCCTGGCTCTTCGGGTGTGGGAGCTGTCGCCAGAGACGCGCCCTACCGGAAAATGCTTCGCAGGCTGGTGCGGCGGTGCCACGTGGGCGCCGGTGGCGCCCAGGCTGACGGCCGCCGTAAATCCCGCAGCCCCACGGGCTGTGGGGCCACGCGAGCGGCTGCCAAAGAGCTTTCCAACGAGGCACGGCTTTCCCTCCTGGCTCTTCGGGCGTGGGAGCTGTTGCCAGAGACGCGGCCCTACCGGAAAATGCTTCGCAGGCTGGCGCGACGGCCCCACCTGGGCACCGGTGTCGCCGAGGCTGCCGGGTGCCGCAAAGCCCGCTGCCCCACGGGCTGTGGGCCCACGCGAGCGGCTGCCAAAGAGCTTTCCAATGAGGCACGGCTTTCCCTCCTGGCTCTTCGAGCGTGGGAGCTGTCGCCAGAGCCGCGGCCCTACCGGAAAATTCTTCGCAGGCTGGCGCGGCGGCGCCACGTGGGCGCCGGTGTCGCCCAGGCTGACGGCCGCCGGAAAGCCCGCAGCCCCACGGGCTGTGGGGCCACGCGAGCGGCTGCCAAAGAGCTTTCCAACGAGGCACGGCTTTCCCTCCTGGCTCTTCGGGCGTGGGAGCTGTTGCCAGAGACGCGGCCCTACCGGAAAATGCTTCGCAGGCTGGCGCGACGGCCCCACCTGGGCACCGGTGTCGCCGAGGCTGCCGGGTGCCGCAAAGCCCGCTGCCCCACGGGCTGTGGGCCCACGCGAGCGGCTGCCAAAGAGCTTTCCAACGAGGCACGGCTTTCCCTCCTGGCTCTTCAGGCGTGGGAGCTGTCGCCAGAGCCGCGGCCCTACCGGAAAATTCTTCGCAGGCTGGCGCGGCGGCGCCACGTGGGCGCCGGTGTCGCCCAGGCTGACGGCCGCCGGAAAGCCCGCAGCCCCACGGGCTGTGGGGCCACGCGAGCGGCTGCCAAAGAGCTTTCCAACGAGGCACGGCTTTCCCTCCTGGCTCTTCGGGCGTGGGAGCTGTTGCCAGAGACGCGGCCCTACCGGAAAATGCTTCTCAGGCTGGCGCGACGGCCCCACCTGGGCACCGGTGTCGCCGAGGCTGCCGGGTGCCGCAAAGCCCGCTGCCCCACGGGCTGTGGGCCCACGCGAGCGGCTGCCAAAGAGCTTTCCAATGAGGCACGGCTTTCCCTCCTGGCTCTTCGAGCGTGGGAGCTGTCGCCAGAGCCGCGGCCCTACCGGAAAATTCTTCGCAGGCTGGCGCGGCGGCGCCACGTGGGCGCCGGTGTCGCCCAGGCTGACGGCCGCCGGAAAGCCCGCAGCCCCACGGGCTGTGGGGCCACGCGAGCGGCTGCCAAAGAGCTTTCCAAAGAGGCACGGCTTTCCCTCCTGGCTCTTCGGGCGTGGGAGCTGTCGCCAGAGCCGCGGCCCTACCGGAAAATGCTTCGCAGGTTGGCGCGACGGCCCCACCTGGGCGCCGGTGTCGCCCAGGCTGACGGCCGCCGGAAAGCCCGCAGCCCCACGGCCTGTGGGGCCATGCAAGCGGCTTCCAAAGAGCTTTCCAACGAGGCACGGCTTTCCCTCCTGGCTCTTCGGGCGTGGGAGCTGTCGCCAGAGCCGCGGCCCTACCGGAAAATGCTTCGCAGGTTGGTGCAGCGGTGCCACGTGGGCGCCGGAGCCACCGAGGCTGACGGCCGCCAGAAAGCCCGCAGCCCCACGGGCTGTGGGGCCACGCGAGTGGCTGCCAAAGAGCTTTCCAACGAGGCACGGCTTTCCCTCCTGGCTCTTCGGGCGTGGGAGCTCTTGCCAGAGCCGCAGCCCTACCGGAAAATGCTTCGCAACCTGGCGCGGCGGCGCCACGTGGGCGCCGGTGGCGCCGAGGCTGACGGCTGCCGCAAAGCCCGCAGCCCCACGGGCTTTGGGGCCACGCGAGCGGCTGCCAAAGAGCTTTCCAACGAGGCACGGCTTTCCCTCCTGGCTCTTCGGGTGTGGGAGCTGTCGCCAGAGACGCGGCCCTTCCGGAAAATGCTTCGCAGGCTGGCATGGCGGCCCCACCTGGGCGCCAGTGGAGCCCAGGCTGACGGCCGCCGCAAAGCCCGCAGCCCCACGGGCTGTGGGGCCACGCGAGCGACTGCCAAAGAGCTTTCCAATGAGGCACGGCTTTCCCTCCTGGCCCTTCGGGCGTGGGAGCTGTCGCCAGAGCCGCGGCCCTACCGGAAAATGCTTCGCAGGCTGGCGCGGCGGCGCCACGTGGGCGCCGGTGTCGCCCAGGCTGACGGCCGCCGCAAAGCCCGCAGCCCCATGGGCTGTGGGGCCACGCGAGCGGCTGCCAAAGAGCTTTCCAACAAGGCACGGCTTTCCCTCCTGGCTCTTCGGGCGTGGGAGCTGTCGCCAGAGCCGCGGCCCTACCGGAAAATGCTTCGCAGGTTGGCGCGACGGCCCCACCTGGGCGCCGGTGTCGCCCAGGCTGACGGCCGCCGGAAAGCCCGCAGCCCCATGGCCTGTGGGGCCATGCGAGTGGCTGCCAAAGAGCTTTCCAACGAGGCACGGCTTTCCCTCCTGGCTCTTCGGGCGTGGGAGCTGTCGCCAGAGCCGCGGCCCTACCGGAAAATGCTTCGCAGGCTGGTGCAGCGGCTCCACGTGGGCGACGGTGGCCCCGAGGCTGACGGCCACCGCAAAGCCCGCAGCCCCATGGGCTTTAGGGCCATGCGAGTGGCTGCCAAAGAGCTTTCCAACGAGGCACGGCTTTCCCTCCTGGCTCTTTGGGCGTGGGAGCTGTCGCCAGAGCCGTGGCCCTACAGGAAAATGCTTTGCAGGCTGGCGCGGCGGCCCGACGTGGGCGCCGGTGTCGCCGAGGCTGACGGCCGCCGCAAATCCCGCAGCCCTACGGGCTGTGGGGCCACGCGAGCGACTGCCAAAGAGGTTTCCAATGAGGCACGGCTTTCCCTCCTGGCTCTTCGGGCGTGGGAGCTGTGGCCAGAGACGCGGCCCTACCGGAAAATGCTTCGCAGGCTGGTGCAGCGGTGCCACGTGGGCGCCGGTGGCTCCGAGGCTGACGGCTGCCGCAAAGCCCGCAGCCCCACGGGCTGTGGGGCCACGCGAGCGGCTGCCAAAGAGCTTTCCAACGAGGCACGGCTTTCCCTCCTGGCTCTTCGGGCGTGGGAGCTGTCGCCAGAGCCGTGGCCCTACCGGAAAATGCTTTGCAGGCTGGCGCGGCGGCCCGACGTGGGCGCCGGTGTCGCCCAGGCTGACGGCTGCCGCAAAGCCCGCAGCCCCACGGCCTGTGGGGCCATGCAAGCGACTGCCAAAGAGCTTTCCAACGAGGCACGGCTTTCCCTCCTGTCTCTTCGGGCGTGGGAGCTGTCGCCAGAGCCGCGGCCCTACCGGAAAGTGCTTCGCAGGCTGGCGCGGCGGCGCCACGTGGGCGCCGGTGGCCCCGAGGCTGACGGCCGCCAGAAAGCCCGCAGCCCCACGGGTTTTAGGGCCATGCGAGTAGCTGCCAAAGAGCTTTCCAACGAGGCACGGCTTTCCCTCCTGGCTCTTCGGGTGTGGGAGCTGTCGCCAGAGACGCGCCCTACCGGAAAATGCTTCGCAGGCTGGCGCGGTCGCGCCACGTGGGCGCCGGTGGCGCCGAGGCTGACGGTTGCCGCAAAGCCCGCAGCCCCACGGGCTGTGGGGCCACGCGAGCGGCTGCCAAAGAGCTTTCCAACGAGGCACGGCTTTCCCTCCTGGCTCTTCGGGCGTGGGAGCTGTCGCCAGAGACGCGGCCCTACCGGAAAATGCTTCGCAGGCTGGTGCGGCGGTGGCACGTGGGCGCCGGTGGCGCCCAGGCTGACGGCCGCCGTAAATCCCGCAGCCCCACGGGCTGTGGGGCCACGCGAGCGGCTGCCAAAGAGCTTTCCAACGAGGCACGGCTTTCCCTCCTGGCTCTTTGGGCGTGGGAGCTGTTGCCAGAGACGCGGCCCTACCGGAAAATGCTTCGCAGGCTGGCGCGACGGCCCCACCTGGGCACCGGTGTCGCCGAGGCTGCCGGCTGCCGCAAAGCCCGCAGTCCCACGGGCTGTGGGCCCACGCGAGCGGCTGCCAAAGAGCTTTCCAACGAGGCACGGCTTTCCCTCCTGGCTCTTCGGCCGTGGGAGCTGTCGCCAGAGCCGCGGCCCTACCGGAAAATTCTTCGCAGGCTGGCGCGGCGGCGCCACGTGGGCGACGGTGTCGCCCAGGCTGACGGCCGCCGCAAAGCCCGCAGCCCCACGGGCTGTGGGGCCACGCGAGCGGCTGCTAAAGAGCTTTCCAACGAGGCACGGCTTTCCCTCCTGGCTCTTCGGGCGTGGGAGCTGTCGCCAGAGCCGTGGCCCTACCGGAAAATGCTTCGCAGGCTGGCGCGGCGGCCCGACGTGGGCGCCGGTGGCGCCGAGGCTGACTGCCGCCGAAAGCCCGCAGCCCCATGGGCTGTGGGGCCACGCGAGCGGCTGCCAAAGAGCTTTCCAAAGAGGCACGGCTTTCCCTCCTGGCTCTTCGGGCGTGGGAGCTGTCGCCAGAGCCGCGGCCCTACTGGAAAATGCTTCGCAGGTTGGCGCGACGGCCCCACCTGGGCGCCTGTGTCGCCCAGGCTGACGGCCGCCGGAAAGCCCGCAGCCCCACGGCCTGTGGGGCCATGCAAGCGGCTTCCAAAGAGCTTTCCAACGAGGCACGGCTTTCCCTCCTGGCTCTTCGGGCGTGGGAGCTGTCGCCAGAGCCGCGGCCCTACCGGAAAATGCTTCGCAGGCTGGCGCGGCGGCCCGACGTGGGCGCCGGAGCCGCCGAGGCTGACGGCCGCCAGAAAGCCCGCAGCCCCACGGGCTGTGGGGCCACGCGAGCGGCTGCCAAAGAGCTTTCCAACGAGGCACGGCTTTCCCTCCTGGCTCTTCGGGCGTGGGAGCTGTCGCCAGAGCCGCGGCCCTACCGGAAAATGCTTCGCAGGCTGGCGCGGCGGCGCAATGTAGGCGCCGGTGGCGCCGAGGCTGACAGCCGCCGCAAAGCCCGCAGCCCCACGGGCTGTGGGGCCACGCGAGCGGCTGCCAAAGAGCTTTCCAACGAGGCACGGCTTTCCCTCCTGGCTCTTCGGGCGTGGGAGCTGTCGCCAGAGACGCGGTCCTACCGGAAAATGCTTCGCAGGCTGGCGCGGCAGCGCCACGTGGGCGCCGGTGTCGTCGAGGCTGCCGGCTGCCGCAAAGCCCGCAGCCCCACGGGCTGTGGGGCCACGCGAGTGGCTGCCAAAGAGCTTTCCAACGAGGCACAGCTTTCCCTCCTGGCTCTTCGGGCGTGGGAGCTGTCGCCAGAGCCGCGGCCCTACCGGAAAATGCTTCGCAGGCGGGTGCAGCGGCGCCACGTGGGCGCTGGTGGCGCCGAGGCTGACGGCCGCCGCAAAGCCCGCAGCCCCACGGGCTGTGGGGCCGTGCGAGCAGCTGCCAAAGAGCTTTCCCACGAGGCACGGCTTTCCCTCCTGGCTCTTCGGGCGTGGGAGCTGTCGCCAGAGCCGCGGCCCTACCGGAAAATGCTTTGCAGGCTGGCGCGGCGGCCCCACGTGGGCGCCGGTGGCGCCGAGGCTGACGGCCGCCGCAAAGCCCGCAGCCCCACGGGCTCTGGGGCCACACGAGCGGCTGCCAAAGAGCTTTCCAACGAGGCACGTCTTTCCCTCCTGGCTCTTCTGGCGTGGGAGCTGTCGCCAGAGCCGCGGCCCTACCGGAAAATGCTTCGCAGGTAAGTGCAGCGGCGCCACGTGGGCGCTGGAGCCACCGAGCCTGACGGCCGCCAGAAAGCCCGCAGCCCCACGGGCTGTGGGGCCACGCGAGCGGCTGCCAAAGAGCTTTCCAACGAGGCACGGCTTTCCCTCCTGGCTCTTCGGGCGTGGGAGCTATTGCCAGAGCCGCAGCCCTACCGGAAAATGCTTCGCAACCTGGCGGAGCAGCGCCACGTGGGCGCCGGTGGCGCCGAGGCTGACGGCCGCCGCAAAGCCCGCAGCCCCACGGGCTGTGGGGCCACGCGAGCGACTGCCAAAGAGCTTTCCAATGAGGCACGGCTTTCCCTCCTGGCTCTTCGGGCGTGGGAGCTGTCGCCAGAGCCGTGGCCCTACCGGAAAATGCTTTGCAGGCTGGCGCGGCGGCCCGACGTGGGCGCCGGTGTCGCCCAGGCTGACGGCTGCCGCAAAGCCCGCAGCCCCACGGCCTGTGGGGCCATGCAAGCGACTGCCAAAGAGCTTTCCAACGAGGCACGGCTTTCCCTCCTGGCTCTTCGGGCGTGGGAGCTGTCGCCAGAGCCGCGGCCCTACCGGAAAGTGCTTCGCAGGCTGGCGCGGCGGCGCCACGTGGGCGCCGGTGGCGCCGAGGCTGACGGCCGCCGGAAAGCCCGCAGCCCCACGGGTTTTAGGGCCATGCGAGTGGCTGCCAAAGAGCTTTCCAACGAGGCACGGCTTTCCCTCCTGGCTCTTCGGGCGTGGGAGCTGTCGCCAGAGACGCGCCCTACCGGAAAATGCTTCGCAGGCTGGCGCGGTCGCGCCACGTGGGCGCCGGTGGCGCCGAGGCTGACGGTTGCCGCAAAGCCCGCAGCCCCACGGGCTGTGGGGCCACGCGAGCGGCTGCCAAAGAGCTTTCCAACGAGGCACGGCTTTCCCTCCTGGCTCTTCGGGCGTGGGAGCTGTCGCCAGAGACGCGGCCCTACCGGAAAATGCTTCGCAGGCTGGTGCGGCGGTGCCACGTGGGCGCCGGTGGCGCACAGGCTGACGGCCGCCGTAAATCCTGCAGCCCCACGGGCTGTGGGGCCACGCGAGCGGCTGCCAAAGAGCTTTCCAACGAGGCACGTCTTTCCCTCCTGGCTCTTCGGGCGTGGGAGCTGTCGCCAGAGCCGCGGCCCTACCGGAAAATGCTTCGCAGGTAAGTGCAGCGGCGCCACGTGGGCGCCGGAGCCACCGAGCCTGACGGCCGCCAGAAAGCCCGCAGCCCCACGGGCTGTGGGGCCACGCGAGCGGCTGCCAAAGAGCTTTCCAACGAGGCACGGCTTTCCCTCCTGGCTCTTCGGGCGTGGGAGCTATTGCCAGAGCCGCAGCCCTACCGGAAAATGCTTCGCAACCTGGCGAAGCGGCGCCACGAGGGCGCCGGTGGCGCCGAGGCTGACAGCCGCCGCAAAGCCCGCAGCCCCACGGGCTGTGGGGCCACGTGAGTCGCTGCCAAAGAGCTTTCCAACGAGGCATGGCTTTCCCTCCTGGCTCTTCGGGCGTGGGAGCTGTCGCCAGAGCCGCGGCCCTACCGGAAAATGCTTCGCAATCTGGCGCGGCGGCCCCACCTGGGCGCCGGTGTCGCCCAGGCTGACGGCCGCCGGAAAGCCCGCAGCCCCACGGGCTGTGGGGCCACGCGAGCGGCTGCCAAAGAGCTTTCCAACGAGGCACGGCTTTCCCTCCTGGCTCTTCGGGCGTGGGAGCTGTCGCCAGAGACGCGGCCCTACCGGAAAATGCTTCGCAGTGTGGCGCAGCGGCCCCACGTGGGTGCCTGTGACGCCGAGGCTGCCGGCTGCCGGAAAGCCCGTAGCCCCATGGGCTGTGGGGCCACGCGAGCGGCTGCCAAAGATCTTTCCAACGAGGCACGGCTTTCCCTCCTGGCTCTTCGGGCGTGGGATCTGTCGCCAGAGCTGCGGCCCTACCGGAAAATGCTTCGCAGGCTGGCGCAGCGGCCCGACGTGGGCGCCGGTGGCCCCGAGGCTGACCGCCACCGCAAAGCCCGCAGCCCCATGGGCTTTAGGGCCATGCGAGTGGCTGCCAAAGAGCTTTCCAACGAGGCACGGCTTTCCCTCCTGGCTCTTTGGGCGTGGGAGCTGTCGCCAGAGCCGTGGCCCTACCGGAAAATGCTTTGCAGGCTGGCGCGGCGGCGCCACGTGGGCGCCGGTGTCGCCGAGGCTGACGGCCGCCGCAAATCCCGCAGCCCCACGGGCTGTGGGGCCACGCGAGCGACTGCCAAAGAGCTTTCCAATGAGGCACGGCTTTCCCTCCTGGCTCTTCGGGCGTGGGAGCTGTGGCCAGAGCCGCGGCCCTACCGGAAAATGCTTCGCAGGCTGGTGCAGCGGCGCCACGTGGGCGCCGGTGGCTCCGAGGCTGACGGCTGCCGCAAAGCCCGCAGCCCCACGGGCTGTGGGGCCACGCGAGCGGCTGCCAAAGAGCTTTCCAACGAGGCACGGCTTTCCCTCCTGGCTCTTCGGGCGTGGGAGCTGTCGCCAGAGCCGTGGCCCTACCGGAAAATGCTTTGCAGGCTGGCGCGGCGGCCCGACGTGGGCGCCGGTGTCGCCCAGGCTGACGGCTGCCGCAAAGCCCGCAGCCCCCGGCCTGTGGGGCTATGCAAGCGACTGCCAAAGAGCTTTCCAACGAGGCACGGCTTTCCCTCCTGGCTCTTCGGTCGTGGGAGCTGTCGCCAGAGCCGCGGCCCTACCGGAAAGTGCTTCGCAGGCTGGCGCGGCGGCGCCACGTGGGCGCCGGTGGCGCCGAGGCTGACGGCCGCCGCAAAGCCCGCAGCCCCACGGGTTTTAGGGCCATGCGAGTGGCTGCCAAAGAGCTTTCCAACGAGGCACGGCTTTCCCTCCTGGCTCTTCGGGTGTGGGAGCTGTCGCCAGAGACGCGCCCTACCGGAAAATGCTTCGCAGGCTGGTGCGGCGGTGCCACGTGGGCGCCGGTGGCGCCCAGGCTGACGGCCGCCGTAAATCCCGCAGCCCCACGGGCTGTGGGGCCACGCGAGCGGCTGCCAAAGAGCTTTCCAACGAGGCACGGCTTTCCCTCCTGGCTCTTCGGGCGTGGGAGCTGTTGCCAGAGACGCGGCCCTACCGGAAAATGCTTCGCAGGCTGGCGCGACGGCCCCACCTGGGCACCGGTGTCGCCGAGGCTGCCGGGTGCCGCAAAGCCCGCTGCCCCACGGGCTGTGGGCCCACGCGAGCGGCTGCCAAAGAGCTTTCCAATGAGGCACGGCTTTCCCTCCTGGCTCTTCGAGCGTGGGAGCTGTCGCCAGAGCCGCGGCCCTACCGGAAAATTCTTCGCAGGCTGGCGCGGCGGCGCCACGTGGGCGCCGGTGTCGCCCAGGCTGACGGCCGCCGGAAAGCCCGCAGCCCCACGGGCTGTGGGGCCACGCGAGCGGCTGCCAAAGAGCTTTCCAACGAGGCACGGCTTTCCCTCCTGGCTCTTCGGGCGTGGGAGCTGTTGGCAGAGACGCGGCCCTACCGGAAAATGCTTCGCAGGCTGGCGCGACGGCCCCACCTGGGCACCGGTGTCGCCGAGGCTGCCGGGTGCCGCAAAGCCCGCTGCCCCACGGGCTGTGGGCCCACGCGAGCGGCTGCCAAAGAGCTTTCCAACGAGGCACGGCTTTCCCTCCTGGCTCTTCGAGCGTGGGAGCTGTCGCCAGAGCCGCGGCCCTACCGGAAAATTCTTCGCAGGCTGGCGCGGCGGCGCCACGTGGGCGCCGGTGTCGCCCAGGCTGACGGCCGCCGGAAAGCCCGCAGCCCCACGGGCTGTGGGGCCACGCGAGCGGCTGCCAAAGAGCTTTCCAACGAGGCACGGCTTTCCCTCCTGGCTCTTCGGGCGTGGGAGCTGTTGCCAGAGACGCGGCCCTACCGGAAAATGCTTCGCAGGCTGGCGCGACGGCCCCACCTGGGCACCGGTGTCGCCGAGGCTGCCGGGTGCCGCAAAGCCCGCTGCCCCACGGGCTGTGGGCCCACGCGAGCGGCTGCCAAAGAGCTTTCCAATGAGGCACGGCTTTCCCTCCTGGCTCTTCGAGCGTGGGAGCTGTCGCCAGAGCCGCGGCCCTACCGGAAAATTCTTCGCAGGCTGGCGCGGCGGCGCCACGTGGGCGCCGGTGTCGCCCAGGCTGACGGCCGCCGGAAAGCCCGCAGCCCCACGGGCTGTGGGGCCACGCGAGCGGCTGCCAAAGAGCTTTCCAAAGAGGCACGGCTTTCCCTCCTGGCTCTTCGGGCGTGGGAGCTGTCGCCAGAGCCGCGGCCCTACCGGAAAATGCTTCGCAGGTTGGCGCGACGGCCCCACCTGGGCGCCGGTGTCGCCCAGGCTGACGGCCGCCGGAAAGCCCGCAGCCCCACGGCCTGTGGGGCCATGCAAGCGGCTTCCAAAGAGCTTTCCAACGAGGCACGGCTTTCCCTCCTGGCTCTTCGGGCGTGGGAGCTGTTGCCAGAGCCGCGGCCCTACCGGAAAATGCTTCGCAGGTTGGTGCAGCGGTGCCACGTGGGCGCCGGAGCCACCGAGGCTGACGGCCGCCAGAAAGCCCGCAGCCCCACGGGCTGTGGGGCCACGCGAGTGGCTGCCAAAGAGCTTTCCAACGAGGCACGGCTTTCCCTCCTGGCTCTTCGGGCGTGGGAGCTCTTGCCAGAGCCGCAGCCCTACCGGAAAATGCTTCGCAACCTGGCGCGGCGGCGCAACGTGGGCGCCGGTGGCGCCGAGGCTGACGGCTGCCGCAAAGCCCGCAGCCCCACGGGCTTTGGGGCCACGCGAGCGGCTGCCAAAGAGCTTTCCAACGAGGCACGGCTTTCCCTCCTGGCTCTTCGGGTGTGGGAGCTGTCGCCAGAGACGCGGCCCTTCCGGAAAATGCTTCGCAGGCTGGCATGGCGGCCCCACCTGGGCGCCAGTGGAGCCCAGGCTGACGGCCGCCGCAAAGCCCGCAGCCCCACGGGCTGTGGGGCCACGCGAGCGACTGCCAAAGAGCTTTCCAATGAGGCACGGCTTTCCCTCCTGGCCCTTCGGGCGTGGGAGCTGTCGCCAGAGCCGCGGCCCTACCGGAAAATGCTTCGCAGGCTGGCGCAGCGGCGCCACGTGGGCGCCGGTGTCGCCCAGGCTGACGGCCGCCGCAAAGCCCGCAGCCCCATGGGCTGTGGGGCCACGCGAGCGGCTGCCAAAGAGCTTTCCAACAAGGCACGGCTTTCCCTCCTGGCTCTTCGGGCGTGGGAGCTGTCGCCAGAGCCGCGGCCCTACCGGAAAATGCTTCGCAGGTTGGCGCGGCGGCCAGACATGGGCGCCGGTGTCGCCCAGGCTGACGGCCGCCGGAAAGCCCGCAGCCCCACGGCCTGTGGGGCCATGCGAGTGGCTGCCAAAGAGCTTTCCAACGAGGCACGGCTTTCCCTCCTGGCTCTTCGGGCGTGGGAGCTGTCGCCAGAGCCGCGGCCCTACCGGAAAATGCTTCGCAGGCTGGTGCAGCGGCTCCACGTGGGCGACGGTGGCCCCGAGGCTGACGGCCACCGCAAAGCCCGCAGCCCCATGGGCTTTAGGGCCATGCGAGTGGCTGCCAAAGAGCTTTCCAACGAGGCACGGCATTCCCTCCTGGCTCTTTGGGCGTGGGAGCTGTCGCCAGAGCCGTGGCCCTACCGGAAAATGCTTTGCAGGCTGGCGCGGCGGCCCGACGTGGGCGCCGGTGTCGCCGAGGCTGACGGCCGCCGCAAATCCCGCAGCCCCACGGGCTGTGGGGCCACGCGAGCGACTGCCAAAGAGGTTTCCAATGAGGCACGGCTTTCCCTCCTGGCTCTTCGGGCGTGGGAGCTGTGGCCAGAGACGCGGCCCTACCGGAAAATGCTTCGCAGGCTGGTGCAGCGGTGCCACGTGGGCGCCGGTGGCTCCGAGGCTGACGGCTGCCGCAAAGCCCGCAGCCCCACGGGTTTTAGGGCCATGCGAGTAGCTGCCAAAGAGCTTTCCAACGAGGCACGGCTTTCCCTCCTGGCTCTTCGGGTGTGGGAGCTGTCGCCAGAGACGCGCCCTACCGGAAAATGCTTCGCAGGCTGGCGCGGTCGCGCCACGTGGGCGCCGGTGGCGCCGAGGCTGACGGTTGCCGCAAAGCCCGCAGCCCCACGGGCTGTGGGGCCACGCGAGCGGCTGCCAAAGAGCTTTCCAACGAGGCACGGCTTTCCCTCCTGGCTCTTCGGGCGTGGGAGCTGTCGCCAGAGACGCGGCCCTACCGGAAAATGCTTCGCAGGCTGGTGCGGCGGTGGCACGTGGGCGCCGGTGGCGCCCAGGCTGACGGCCGCCGTAAATCCCGCAGCCCCACGGGCTGTGGGGCCACGCGAGCGGCTGCCAAAGAGCTTTCCAACGAGGCACGGCTTTCCCTCCTGGCTCTTTGGGCGTGGGAGCTGTTGCCAGAGACGCGGCCCTACCGGAAAATGCTTCGCAGGCTGGCGCGACGGCCCCACCTGGGCACCGGTGTCGCCGAGGCTGCCGGCTGCCGCAAAGCCCGCAGTCCCACGGGCTGTGGGCCCACGCGAGCGGCTGCCAAAGAGCTTTCCAACGAGGCACGGCTTTCCCTCCTGGCTCTTCGGCCGTGGGAGCTGTCGCCAGAGCCGCGGCCCTACCGGAAAATTCTTCGCAGGCTGGCGCGGCGGCGCCACGTGGGCGCCGGTGTCGCCCAGGCTGACGGCCGCCGCAAAGCCCGCAGCCCCACGGGCTGTGGGGCCACGCGAGCGGCTGCTAAAGAGCTTTCCAACGAGGCACGGCTTTCCCTCCTGGCTCTTCGGGCGTGGGAGCTGTCGCCAGAGCCGTGGCCCTACCGGAAAATGCTTCGCAGGCTGGCGCGGCGGCCCGACGTGGGCGCCGGTGGCGCCGAGGCTGACTGCCGCCGAAAGCCCGCAGCCCCATGGGCTGTGGGGCCACGCGAGCGGCTGCCAAAGAGCTTTCCAAAGAGGCACGGCTTTCCCTCCTGGCTCTTCGGGCGTGGGAGCTGTCGCCAGAGCCGCGGCCCTACCGGAAAATGCTTCGCAGGTTGGCGCGACGGCCCCACCTGGGCGCCTGTGTCGCCCAGGCTGACGGCCGCCGGAAAGCCCGCAGCCCCACGGCCTGTGGGGCCATGCAAGCGGCTTCCAAAGAGCTTTCCAACGAGGCACGGCTTTCCCTCCTGGCTCTTCGGGCGTGGGAGCTGTCGCCAGAGCCGCGGCCCTACCGGAAAATGCTTCGCAGGCTGGCGCGGCGGCCCGACGTGGGCGCCGGAGCCGCCGAGGCTGACGGCCGCCAGAAAGCCCGCAGCCCCACGGGCTGTGGGGCCACGCGAGCGGCTGCCAAAGAGCTTTCCAACGAGGCACGGCTTTCCCTCCTGGCTCTTCGGGCGTGGGAGCTGTCGCCAGAGCCGCGGCCCTACCGGAAAATGCTTCGCAGGCTGGCGCGGCGGCGCAATGTAGGCGCCGGTGGCGCCGAGGCTGACAGCCGCCGCAAAGCCCGCAGCCCCACGGGCTGTGGGGCCACGCGAGCGGCTGCCAAAGAGCTTTCCAACGAGGCACGGCTTTCCCTCCTGGCTCTTCGGGCGTGGGAGCTGTCGCCAGAGACGCGGTCCTACCGGAAAATGCTTCGCAGGCTGGCATGGCGGCGCCACGTGGGCGCCGGAGGCGCCGAGGCTGACGGCCGCCAGAAAGCCCGCAGCCCCACGGGCTGTGGGGCCACGCGAGCGGCTGCCAAAGAGCTTTCCAACGAGGCACGGCTTTCCCTCCTGGCTCTTCGGGCGTGGGAGCTGTCGCCAGAGCCGCGGCCCTACCGGAAAATGCTTTGCAACCTGGCGAAGCGGCGCCACGTGGGCGCCGGTGGCGCCGAGGCTGACGGCCGCCGCAAAGCCCGCAGCCCCACGGGCTTTGGGGCCACGCGAGCGGCTGCCAAAGAGCTTTCCAACGAGGCACGGCTTTCCCTCCTGGCTCTTCGGGCGTGGGAGCTGTCGCCAGAGACGCGGTCCTACCGGAAAATGCTTCGCAGGCTGGCATGGCGGCGCCACGTGGGCGCCGGAGGCGCCGAGGCTGACAGCCGCCGCAAAGCCCGCAGCCCCACGGGCTGTGGGGCCACGTGAGTCGCTGCCAAAGAGCTTTCCAACGAGGCATGGCTTTCCCTCCTGGCTCTTCGGGCGTGGGAGCTGTCGCCAGAGCCGCGGCCCTACCGGAAAATGCTTCGCAATCTGGCGCGGCGGCCCCACCTGGGCGCCGGTGTCGCCCAGGCTGACGGCCGCCGGAAAGCCCGCAGCCCCACGGGCTGTGGGGCCACGCGAGCGGCTGCCAAAGAGCTTTCCAACGAGGCACGGCTTTCCCTCCTGGCTCTTCGGGCGTGGGAGCTGTCGCCAGAGACGCGGCCCTACCGGAAAATGCTTCGCAGGGTGGCGCAGCGGCCCCACGTGGGTGCCTGTGACGCCGAGGCTGCCGGCTGCCGGAAAGCCCGTAGCCCCATGGGCTGTGGGGCCACGCGAGCGGCTGCCAAAGATCTTTCCAACGAGGCACGGCTTTCCCTCCTGGCTCTTCGGGCGTGGGATCTGTCGCCAGAGCCGCGGCCCTACCGGAAAATGCTTCGCAGGCTGGCGCAGCGGCCCGACGTGGGCGCCGGTGGCCCCGAGGCTGACCGCCACCGCAAAGCCCGCAGCCCCATGGGCTTTAGGGCCATGCGAGTGGCTGCCAAAGAGCTTTCCAACGAGGCACGGCTTTCCCTCCTGGCTCTTTGGGCGTGGGAGCTGTCGCCAGAGCCGTGGCCCTACCGGAAAATGCTTTGCAGGCTGGCGCGGCGGCCCGACGTGGGCGCCGGTGTCGCCGAGGCTGACGGCCGCCGCAAATCCCGCAGCCCCACGGGCTGTGGGGCCACGCGAGCGACTGCCAAAGAGCTTTCCAATGAGGCACGGCTTTCCCTCCTGGCTCTTCGGGCGTGGGAGCTGTGGCCAGAGCCGCGGCCCTACCGGAAAATGCTTCGCAGGCTGGTGCAGCGGCGCCACGTGGGCGCCGGTGGCTCCGAGGCTGACGGCTGCCGCAAAGCCCGCAGCCCCACGGGCTGTGGGGCCACGCGAGTGGCTGCCAAAGAGCTTTCCAACGAGGCACGGCTTTCCCTCCTGGCTCTTCGGGCGTGGGAGCTGTCGCCAGAGCCGTGGCCCTACCGGAAAATGCTTTGCAGGCTGGCGCGGCGGCCCGACGTGGGCGCCGGTGTCGCCCAGGCTGACGGCTGCCGCAAAGCCCGCAGCCCCCGGCCTGTGGGGCCATGCAAGCGACTGCCAAAGAGCTTTCCAACGAGGCACGGCTTTCCCTCCTGGCTCTTCCGTCGTGGGAGCTGTCGCCAGAGCCGCGGCCCTACCGGAAAGTGCTTCGCAGGCTGGTGCGGCGGCGCCACCTGGGCGCCGGTGGCGCCGAGGCTGACGGCCGCCGGAAAGCCCGCAGCCCCACGGGTTTTAGGGCCATGCGAGTGGCTGCCAAAGAGCTTTCCAACGAGGCACGGCTTTCCCTCCTGGCTCTTCGGGTGTGGGAGCTGTCGCCAGAGACGCGCCCTACCGGAAAATGCTTCACAGGCTGGCGCGGTCGCGCCACGTGGGCGCCGGTGGCGCCGAGGCTGACGGTTGCCGCAAAGCCCGCAGCCCCACGGGCTGTGGGGCCACGCGAGCGGCTGCCAAAGAGCTTTCCAACGAGGCACGGCTTTCCCTCCTGGCTCTTCGGGCGTGGGAGCTGTCGCCAGAGACGCGGCCCTACCGGAAAATGCTTCGCAGGCTGGTGCGGCGGTGCCACGTGGGCGCCGGTGGCGCCCAGGCTGACGGCCGCCGTAAATCCCGCAGCCCCACGGGCTGTGGGGCCACGCGAGCGGCTGCCAAAGAGCTTTCCAACGAGGCACGGCTTTCCCTCCTGGCTCTTCGGGCGTGGGAGCTGTTGCCAGAGACGCGGCCCTACCGGAAAATGCTTCGCAGGCTGGCGCGACGGCCCCACCTGGGCACCGGTGTCGCCGAGGCTGCCGGGTGCCGCAAAGCCCGCTGCCCCACGGGCTGTGGGGCCACGCGAGCGGCTGCCAAAGAGCTTTCCAATGAGGCACGGCTTTCCCTCCTGGCTCTTCGAGCGTGGGAGCTGTCGCCAGAGCCGCGGCCCTACCGGAAAATTCTTCGCAGGCTGGCGCGGCGGCGCCACGTGGGCGCCGGTGTCGCCCAGGCTGACGGCCGCCGGAAAGCCCGCAGCCCCACGGGCTGTGGGGCCACGCGAGCGGCTGCCAAAGAGCTTTCCAACGAGGCACGGCTTTCCCTCCTGGCTCTTCGGGCGTGGGAGCTGTTGCCAGAGACGCGGCCCTACCGGAAAATGCTTCGCAGGCTGGCGCGACGGCCCCACCTGGGCACCGGTGTCGCCGAGGCTGCCGGGTGCCGCAAAGCCCGCTGCCCCACGGGCTGTGGGCCCACGCGAGCGGCTGCCAAAGAGCTTTCCAATGAGGCACGGCTTTCCCTCCTGGCTCTTCGAGCGTGGGAGCTGTCGCCAGAGCCGCGGCCCTACCGGAAAATTCTTCGCAGGCTGGCGCGGCGGCGCCACGTGGGCGCCGGTGTCGCCCAGGCTGACGGCCGCCGGAAAGCCCGCAGCCCCACGGGCTGTGGGGCCACGCGAGCGGCTGCCAAAGAGCTTTCCAACGAGGCACGGCTTTCCCTCCTGGCTCTTCGGGCGTGGGAGCTGTTGCCAGAGACGCGGCCCTACCGGAAAATGCTTCGCAGGCTGGCGCGACGGCCCCACCTGGGCACCGGTGTCGCCGAGGCTGCCGGGTGCCGCAAAGCCCGCTGCCCCACGGGCTGTGGGCCCACGCGAGCGGCTGCCAAAGAGCTTTCCAATGAGGCACGGCTTTCCCTCCTGGCTCTTCGAGCGTGGGAGCTGTCGCCAGAGCCGCGGCCCTACCGGAAAATTCTTCGCAGGCTGGCGCGGCGGCGCCACGTGGGCGCCGGTGTCGCCCAGGCTGACGGCCGCCGGAAAGCCCGCAGCCCCACGGGCTGTGGGGCCACGCGAGCGGCTGCCAAAGAGCTTTCCAAAGAGGCACGGCTTTCCCTCCTGGCTCTTCGGGCGTGGGAGCTGTCGCCAGAGCCGCGGCCCTACCGGAAAATGCTTCGCAGGTTGGCGCGACGGCCCCACCTGGGCGCCGGTGTCGCCCAGGCTGACGGCCGCCGGAAAGCCCGCAGCCCCACGGCCTGTGGGGCCATGCAAGCGGCTTCCAAAGAGCTTTCCAACGAGGCACGGCTTTCCCTCCTGGCTCTTCGGGCGTGGGAGCTGTCGCCAGAGCCGCGGCCCTACCGGAAAATGCTTCGCAGGTTGGTGCAGCGGTGCCACGTGGGCGCCGGAGCCACCGAGGCTGACGGCCGCCAGAAAGCCCGCAGCCCCACGGGCTGTGGGGCCACGCGAGTGGCTGCCAAAGAGCTTTCCAACGAGGCACGGCTTTCCCTCCTGGCTCTTCGGGCGTGGGAGCTATTGCCAGAGCCGCAGCCCTACCGGAAAATGCTTCGCAACCTGGCGCGGCGGCGCCACGTGGGCGCCGGTGGCGCCGAGGCTGACGGCTGCCGCAAAGCCCGCAGCCCCACGGGCTTTGGGGCCACGCGAGCGGCTGCCAAAGAGCTTTCCAACGAGGCACGGCTTTCCCTCCTGGCTCTTCGGGTGTGGGAGCTGTCGCCAGAGACGCGGCCCTTCCGGAAAATGCTTCGCAGGCTGGCATGGCGGCCCCACCTGGGCGCCAGTGGAGCCCAGGCTGACGGCCGCCGCAAAGCCCGCAGCCCCACGGGCTGTGGGGCCACGCGAGCGGCTGCCAAAGAGCTTTCCAACGAGGCACGGCTTTCCCTCCTGGCTCTTCGGGCGTGGGAGCTGTCGCCAGAGCCGTGGCCCTACCGGAAAATGCTTTGCAGGCTGGCGCGGCGGCCCGACGTGGGCGCCAGTGTCGCCCAGGCTGACGGCTGCCGCAAAGCCCGCAGCCCCACGGCCTGTGGGGCCATGCAAGCGACTGCCAAAGAGCTTTCCAACGAGGCACGGCTTTCCCTCCTGGCTCTTCGGGCGTGGGAGCTGTCGCCAGAGCCGCGGCCCTACCGGAAAGTGCTTCGCAGGCTGGCGCGGCGGCGCCACGTGGGCTCCGGTGGCCCCGAGGCTGACGGCCGCCGGAAAGCCCACAGCCCCACGGGTTTTAGGGCCATGCGAGTGGCTGCCAAAGAGCTTTCCAACGAGGCACGGCTTTCCCTCCTGGCTCTTCGGGTGTGGGAGCTGTCGCCAGAGACGCGCCCTACCGGAAAATGCTTCGCAGGCTGGCGCGGTCGCGCCACGTGGGCGCCGGTGGCGCCGAGGCTGACGGTTGCCGCAAAGCCCGCAGCCCCACGGGCTGTGGGGCCACGCGAGCGGCTGCCAAAGAGCTTTCCAACGAGGCACGGCTTTCCCTCCTGGCTCTTCGGGCGTGGGAGCTGTCGCCAGAGACGCGGCCCTACCGGAAAATGCTTCGCAGGCTGGTGCGGCGGTGCCACGTGGGCGCCGGTGGCGCCCAGGCTGACGGCCGCCGTAAATCCCGCAGCCCCACGGGCTGTGGGGCCACGTGAGCGGCTGCCAAAGAGCTTTCCAACGAGGCACGGCTTTCCCTCCTGGCTCTTCGGGCGTGGGAGCTGTTGCCAGAGACGCGGCCCTACCGGAAAATGCTTCGCAGGCTGGCGCGACGGCCCCACCTGGGCACCGGTGTCGCCGAGGCTGCCGGCTGCCGCAAAGCCCGCTGCCCCACGGGCTGTGGGGCCACGCGAGCGGCTGCCAAAGAGCTTTCCAATGAGGCACGGCTTTCCCTCCTGGCTCTTCGGCCGTGGGAGCTGTCGCCAGAGCCGCGGCCCTACCGGAAAATTCTTCGCAGGCTGGCGCGGCGGCGCCACGTGGGCGCCGGTGTCGCCCAGGCTGACGGCCGCCGGAAAGCCCGCAGCCCCACGGGCTGTGGGGCCACGCGAGCGGCTGCTAAAGAGCTTTCCAACGAGGCACGGCTTTCCCTCCTGGCTCTTCGGGCGTGGGAGCTGTCGCCAGAGACGCGGCCCTACCGGAAAATGCTTCGCAGGCTGGCGCGGCGGCCCGACGTGGGCGCCGGTGGCGCCGAGGCTGACTGCCGCCGAAAGCCCGCAGCCCCATGGGCTGTGGGGCCACGCGAGCGGCTGCCAAAGAGCTTTCCAACGAGGCACGGCTTTCCCTCCTGGCTCTTCGGGCGTGGGAGCTGTCGCCAGAGCCGCAGCCCTACCGGAAAATGCTTCGCAGGTTGGCGCGACGGCCCCACCTGGGCGCCGGTGTCGCCCAGGCTGACGGCCGCCGGAAAGCCCGCAGCCCCACGGCCTGTGGGGCCATGCGAGCAGCTGCCAAAGAGCTTTCCAACGAGGCACGGCTTTCCCTCCTGGCTCTTCGGGCGTGGGAGCTGTCGCCAGAGCCGCGGCCCTACCGGAAAATGCTTCGCAGGCTGGTGCGGCGGTGCCACGTGTGCGCAGGTGGCGCCGAGGCTGACGGCCGCCGGAAAGCCCGCAGCCCCACGGGCTGTGGGGCCACGCGAGCGGCTGCCAAAGAGCTTTCCAACGAGGCACGGCTTTCCCTCCTGGCTCTTCGGGCGTGGGAGCTGTCGCCAGAGCCGCGGCCCTACCGGAAAATGCTTCGCAGGTTGGCGCGGCGGCCCCACCTGGGCGCCGGTGTCGCCCAGGCTGATGGCCGCCGGAAAGCCCGCAGCCCCACGGGCTGTGGGGCCACGCGAGCGGCTGCCAAAGAGCTTTCCAACGAGGCACGGCTTTCCCTCCTGGCTCTTCGGTCGTGGGAGCTGTCGCCAGAGCCGCGGCCCTACCGGAAAATGCTTCGCAGGCTGGCGCGGCGGCGCCACGTGGGCGCCGGTGGCGCCGAGGCTGACAGCCGCCGCAAAGCCCGCAGCCCCACGGGCTGTGGGGCCACGCGAGCGGCTGCCAAAGAGCTTTCCAACGAGGCACGTCTTTCCCTCCTGGCTCTTAGGGCGTGGGAGCTGTGGCCAGAGCCGCGGCCCTACCGGAAAATGCTTCGCAGGCTGGCGCGGCGGCGCCATGTGGTCGCCGGTGGCGCCGAGGCTGACGGCCGCCGCAAAGCCCGCAGCCCCACGGGCTGTGGGGCCACGCGAGCGGCTGCCAAAGAGCTTTCCAACGAGGCACGGCTTTCCCTCCTGGCTCTTCGGGCGTGGGAGCTGTCGCCAGAGCCGCGGCCCTACCGGAAAATGCTTCGCAGGTTGGCGCGGCGGCCCCACCTGGGCGCCGGTGTCGCCCAGGCTGATGGCCGCCGCAAAGCCCGCAGCCCCACGGGCTGTGGGGCCACGCGAGCGGCTGCCAAAGAGCTTTCCAACGAGGCACGGCTTTCCCTCCTGGCTCTTCGGTCGTGGGAGCTGTCGCCAGAGCCGCGGCCCTACCGGAAAATGCTTCGCAGGCTGGCGCGGCGGCGCCACGTGGGCGCCGGTGGCGCCGAGGCTGACAGCCGCCGCAAAGCCCGCAGCCCCACGGGCTGTGGGGCCACGCGAGCGGCTGCCAAAGAGCTTTCCAACGAGGCACGTCTTTCCCTCCTGGCTCTTAGGGCGTGGGAGCTGTGGCCAGAGCCGCGGCCCTAACGGAAAATGCTTCGCAGGCTGGCGCGGCGGCGCCATGTGGTCGCTGGTGGCGCCGAGGCTGACGGCCGCCGGAAAGCCCGCAGCCCCACGGGCTGTGGGGCCATGCGAGCAGCTGCCAAAGAGCTTTCCAACGAGGCACGGCTTTCCCTCCTGGCTCTTCGGGCGTGGGAGCTGTCGCCAGAGCCGCGGCCCTACCGGAAAATGCTTCGCAGGCTGGTGCGGCGGTGCCACGTGTGCGCAGGTGGCGCCGAGGCTGACGGCCGCCGGAAAGCCCGCAGCCCCACGGGCTGTGGGGCCACGCGAGCGGCTGCCAAAGAGCT
Source organism: Larus michahellis (assembly GCF_964199755.1). Taxonomy (NCBI): domain Eukaryota; kingdom Metazoa; phylum Chordata; class Aves; order Charadriiformes; family Laridae; genus Larus; species Larus michahellis. The sequence continues at coordinate 39,515 of NW_027436037.1, read as the reverse complement.
TTCCAACGAGGCACGGCTTTCCCTCCTGGCTCTTCGGGCGTGGGAGCTGTCGCCAGAGCCGCGGCCCTACCTGAAAATGCTTCGCAGGCTGGCACGGCGGCACAACGTGGGCGCCGGTGGCGACGAGGCTGACGGTTGCCGCAAAGCCCGCAGCCCCACGGGCTGTGGGGCCACGCGAGCGGCTGCCAAAGAGCTTTCCAACGAGGCACGGCTTTCCCTCCTGGCTCTTCGGGCGTGGGAGCTGTCGCCAGAGCCGCGGCCCTACCGGAAAATGCTTCGCAGGCTGGCGCGGCGGTGCCACGTGGGTGCCGGTGGCGCCGAGGCTGATGGCCGCCGAAAGCCCGCAGCCCCATGGGCTGTGGGGCCACGCGAGCGGCTGCCAAAGAGCTTTCCAACGAGGCACGGCTTTCCCTCCTGGCTCTTCGGGCGTGGGAGCTGTCGCCAGAGCCGCGGCCCTACCGGAAAATGCTTCGCATGTTGGCGCGGCGGCCCCACCTGAGCGCCGGTGTCGCCCAGGCTGATGGCCGCCGCAAAGCCCGCAGCCCCACGGGCTGTGGGGCCACGCGAGCGGCTGCCAAAGAGCTTTCCAACGAGGCACGGCTTTCCCTCCTGGCTCTTCGGTCGTGGGAGCTGTCGCCAGAGCCGCGGCCCTACCGGAAAATGCTTCGCAGGCTGGCGCGGCGGCGCCACGTGGGCACCGGTGGCGCCGAGGCTGACTGCAGCCGAAAGCCCGCAGCCCCATGGGCTGTGGGGCCACGCGAGCGGCTGCCAAAGAGCTTTCCAACGAGGCACGGCTTTCCCTCCTGGCTCTTCGGGCGTGGGAGCTGTCGCCAGAGCCGCGGCCCTACCGGAAAATGCTTCGCAGGCTGGCGCGGTCGTGCCACGTGGTCGCCGGTGGCGCCGAGGCTGACAGCCGCCGGAAAGCCCGCAGCCCCACGGGCTGTGGGGCCACGCGAGCGGCTGCCAAAGAGCTTTCCAACGAGGCACGGCTTTCCCTCCTGGCTCTTCGGGCGTGGGAGCTGTCGCCAGAGACGCGGCCCTACCGGAAAATGCTTCGCAGGCTGGCGCGGCGGCGCCATGTGGTCGCTGGTGGCGCCGAGGCTGACGGCCGCCGGAAAGCCCGCAGCCCCACGGGCTGTGGGGCCACGCGAGCAGCTGCCAAAGAGCTTTCCAACGAGGCACGGCTTTCCCTCCTGGCTCTTCGGGCGTGGGAGCTGTCGCCAGAGACGCGGCCCTACCGGAAAATGCTTCGCAGGCTGGCGCGGCGGCGCCACGTGGGCGCCGGTGTCGCCGAGGCTGACGGCCGCCGGAAAGCCCGCAGCCCCACGGGCTGTGGGGCCACGCGAGCGGCTGCCAAAGAGCTTTCCAACGAGGCACGGCTTTCCCTCCTGGCTCTTCGGGCGTGGGAGCTGTCGCCAGAGCCGCGGCCCTACCGGAAAATGCTTCGCAGGCTGGCGCGGCGGCCCCAACTGGGCGCCGGTGTCGCCCAGGCTGACAGCCGCCGGAAAGCCCGCAGCCCCACGGGCTGTGGGGCCACGCGAGCGGCTGCCAAAGAGCTTTCCAACGAGGCACGGCTTTCCCTCCTGGCTCTTCGGGCGTGGGAGCTGTCACCAGAGCCGCGGCCCTACCTGAAAATGCTTCGCAGGCTGGCGCGGCGGCGCAATGTAGGCGCCGGTGGCGCCGAGGCTGACAGCCGCCGCAAAGCCCGCAGCCCCACGGGCTGTGGGGCCACGCGAGCGGCTGCCAAAGAGCTTTCCAACGAGGCACGGCTTTCCCTCCTGGCTCTTCGGGCGTGGGAGCTGTGGCCAGAGCCGCGGCCCTACCGAAAAATGCTTCGCAGGCTGGCGCGGCGGCGCCATGTGGTCGCCGGTGGCGCCGAGGCTGACGGCCGCCGCAAAGCCCGCAGCCCCACGGGCTGTGGGGCCATGCGAGTGGCTGCCAAAGGGTTTCCAATGAGGCACGGCTTTCCCTCCTGGCTCTCCGGGCGTGGGAGCTGTCGCCAGAGACGCGGCCCTACCGGAAAATGCTTCGCAGGCTGGTGCGGCGGTGCCACGTGGGCGCCGGTGGCGCCGAGGCTGACGGCCGCCGCAAAGCCCGCAGCCCCACGGCCTGTGGGGCCACGCGAGCGGCTGCCAAAGAGCTTTCCAACGAGGCACGGCTTTCCCTCCTGGCTCTTCGGCCGTGGGAGCTGTCGCCAGAGACGCGGCCCAACCGAAAAATGCTTCGCAGGCTGGCGCGGCGGCGCCATGTGGTCGCCGGTGGCGACGAGGCTGACGGCCGCAGGAAAGCCCGCAGCCCCACGGGCTGTGGGGCCACGCGAGCGGCTGCCAAAGAGCTTTCCAACGAGGCACGTCTTTCCCTCCTGGCTCTTAGGGCGTGGGAGCTGTCGCCAGAGCCGCGGCCCTACCGGAAAATGCTTCGCAGGCTGGTGCAGCGGCGCCATGTGGTCGCCGGTGGCGCCGAGGCTGACGGCCTCCGCAAAGCCCGCAGCCCCACGGGCTGTGGGGCCATGCGAGTGGCTGCCAAAGAGTTTCCAATGAGGCACGGCTTTCCCTCCTGGCTCTTCGGGCGTGGGAGCTGTCGCCAGAGACGCGGTCCTACCGGAAAATGCTTCGCAGGCTGGCGCGGCGGCCCCACCTGGGCGCCGGTGTCGCCGAGGCTGACGGCCGCCGCAAAGCCCGCAGCCCCACGGGCTGTGGGGCCACGCGAGCGGCTGCCAAAGAGCTTTCCAACGAGGCACGGCTTTCCCTCCTGGCTCTTCGGGCGTGGGAGCTGTCGCCAGAGACGCAGCCCTACCGGAAAATGCTTCACAGGCTGGCGCGGCGGCGCCACGTGGGCGCCGGTGGCACTGAGGCTGACGGCCGCCGCAAAGCCCGCAGCCCCACGGGCTGTGGGGCCACGCGAGCGGCTGCCAAAGAGCTTTCCAACGAGGCACGGCTTTCCCTCCTGGCTCTTCGGGCGTGGGAGCTGTCACCAGAGCCGCGGCCCTACCTGAAAATGCTTCGCAGGCTGGCGCGGCGGCGCAACGTGGGCGCCGGTGGCGCCGAGGCTGACGGTTGCCGCAAAGCCCGCAGCCCCACGGGCTGTGGGGCCACGCGAGCGGCTGCCAAAGAGCTTTCCAATGAGGCACGGCTTTCCCTCCTGGCTCTTCGGGCGTGGGAGCTGTCGCCAGAGCCGCGGCCCTACCGGAAAATGCTTCGCAGGCTGGCGCGGTGGCGCAATGTGGGCGCCGGTGGCGCCGAGGCTGACAGCCGCCGCAAAGCCCGCAGCCCCACGGGCTGTGGGGCCACGCGAGCGGCTGCCAAAGAGCTTTCCAACGAGGCACGGCTTTCCCTCCTGGCTCTTCGGGCGTGGGAGCTGTGGCCAGAGCCGCGGCCCTACCGGAAAATGCTTCGCAGGCTGGCGCGGCGGCGCCATGTGGTCGCAGGTGGCGCCGAGGCTGACGGCCGCCGCAAAGCCCACAGCCCCACGGGCTGTGGGGCCACGCGAGCGTCTGCCAAAGAGCTTTCCAACGAGGCACGGCTTTCCCTCCTGGCTCTTCGGGCGTGGGAGCTGTTGCCAGAGATGCGGCCCTACCGGAAAATGCTTCGCAGGCTGGCGCGGCGGCCCCACCTGGGCGCCGGTGTCGCCGAGGCTGACGGCCGCCGCAAAGCCCGCAGCCCCACGGGCTGTGGGGCCACGCGAGCGGCTGCCAAAGAGCTTTCCAACGAGGCACGGCTTTCCCTCCTGGGTCTTCGGGCGTGGGAGCTGTCGCCAGAGACGCAGCCCTACCGGAAAATGCTTCGCAGGCTGGCGCGGCGGCGCCACGTGGGCGCCGGTGTCGCCGAGGCTGACGGCCGCCGGAAAGCCCGCAGCCCCACGGGCTGTGGGGCCACGCGAGCGGCTGCCAAAGAGCTTTCCAACGAGGCACGGCTTTCCCTCCTGGCTCTTCGGGCGTGGGAGCTGATGCCAGAGCCGCGGCCCTACCGGAAAATGCTTCGCAGGCTGGCGCGGCGGCCCCAACTGGGCGCCGGTGTCGCCCAGGCTTACAGCCGCCGGAAAGCCCGCAGCCCCACGGGCTATGGGGCCACGCGAGCGGCTGCCAAAGAGCTTTCCAACGAGGCACGGCTTTCCCTCCTGGCTCTTCGGGCGTGGGAGCTGTCACCAGAGCCGCGGCCCTACCTGAAAATGCTTCGCAGGCTGGCGCGGCGGCGCCACGTGGGCGCCGGTGCCACCAAGGCTGACGGTTGCCGCAAAGCCCGCAGCCCCACGGGCTGTGGGGCCACGCGAACGGCTGCCAAAGAGTTTCCAATGAGGCACGGCTTTCCCTCCTGGCTCTTCGGGCGTGGGAGCTGTCGCCAGAGCCGCGGCCCTACCGGAAAATGCTTCGCAGGCTGGCGCGGCGGCGCAATGTGGGCGCCGGTGGCGCCGAGGCTGACAGCCGCCGGAAAGCCCGCAGCCCCACGGGCTGTGGGGCCATGCGAGTGGCTGCCAAAGAGTTTCCAATGAGGCACGGCTTTCCCTCCTGGCTCTTCGGGCGTGGGAGCTGTCGCCAGAGCCGCGGCCCTACCGGAAAATACTTAGCAGGCTGGCGCGGCGGCCCCACCTGGGCGCCGGTGGCGCCCAGGCTGACGGACGCCGCAAAGCCCGCAGCCCCACGGGCTGTGGGGCCACGCGAGCGGCTGCCAAAGAGCTTTCCAACGAGGCACGTCTTTCCCTCCTGGCTCTTCGGGCGTGGGAGCTGTCGCCAGAGACGCAGCCCTACCGGAAAATGCTTCGCAGGCTGGCGCGGCGGCGCCATGTGGTCGCCGGTGGCGCCGAGGCTGACGGCCGCCGCAAAGCCCGCAGCCCCACGGGCTGTGGGGCCATGCGAGTGGCTGCCAAAGAGTTTCCAATGAGGCACGGCTTTCCCTCCTGGCTCTTCGGGCGTGGGAGCTGTCGCCAGAGCCGCGGCCCTACCGGAAAATGCTTCGCAGGCTGGCGCGGTCGCGCCACGTGGGCGCCGTTGGCGACGAGGCTGACAGCCGCTGGAAAGCCCGCAGCCCCACGGGCTCTGGGGCCACGCGAGCGACTGCCAAAGTGCTTTCCAATGAGGCACGGCTTTCCCTCCTGGCTCTTCGGGCGTGGGAGCTGTTGCCAGAAACGCGGCCCTACCGGAAAATGCTTCGCAGGCTGGCGCGGCGGCCCCACCTGGGCGCTGGTGTCGCCCAGGCTGACGGCCGCCGCAAAGCCCGCAGCCCCACGGTCTGTGGGGCCACGCGAGCGGCTGCCAAAGAGCTTTCCAACGAGGCACGGCTTTCCCTCCTGGCTCTTCGGGCGTGGGAGCTGTCACCAGAGCCGCGGCCCTACCTGAAAATGCTTCGCAGGCTGGCGCGGCGGCGCAACGTGGGTGCCGGTGGCGCCAAGGCTGATGGCCGCCGCAAAGCCCGCAGCCCCACGGGCTGTGGGGCCACGCGAGCGGCTGCCAAAGAGCTTTCCAACGAGGCACGGCTTTCCCTCCTGGCTCTTCGGGCGTGGGAGCTGTCGCCAGAGACGCGGTCCTACCGAAAAACGCTTCGCAGGCTGGCGCGGCGGCCCGATGTTGGCGCCGGTGGCGCCGAGGCTGACGGCCGCCGCAAAGCCCGCAGCCCCACGGGCTGTGGGGCCATGCGAGCAGCTGCCAAACAGTTTCCAATGAGGCACGGCTGTCCCTCCTGGCTCTTCGGGCGTGGGAGCTGTGGCCAGAGCCGCGGCCCTACCGGAAAATGCTTCGCAGGCTGGTGCGGCGGCGCAATGTGGGCGCCGGTGGCGCCGAGGCTGACAGCTGCCGCAAAGCCCGCAGCCCCACGGGCTGTGGGGCCACGCGAGCGGCTCCGAAAGTGCTTTCCAACGAGGCACGGCTTTCCCTCCTGGCTCTTCGGGCGTGGGAGCTGTGGCCAGAGCCGCGGCCCTACTGAAAAATTCTTCGCAGGCTGGCGCGGCGGCGCCATGTGGTCGCCGGTGGCACCGAGGCTGACGGCCGCCGCAAAGCCCGCAGCCCCATGGGCTGTGGGGCCCTGCGAGTGGCTGCCAAAGAGTTTCCAATGAGGCACGGCTTTCCCTCCTGGCTCTTCGGGCGTGGGAGCTGTTGCCAGAGCCGCGGCCCTACCGGAAAATGCTTCGCAGGCTGGTGCGGCGGTGCCACGTCGGCGCCGGTGGCGCCGAGGCTGACGGCCGCCGCAAAGCCCGCAGCCCCACGGGCTCTGGGGCCACGCGAGCGGCTGCCAAAGAGCTTTCCAATGAGGCACGGCTTTCCCTCCTGGCTCTTCGGGCGTGGGAGCTGTTGCCAGAGACGCGGCCCTACCGGAAAATGCTTCGCAGGCTGGCGCGGCGGCCCCACCTGGGCGCCGGTGTCGCCGAGGCTGAGGGCCGCCGCAAAGCCCGCAGCCCCACGGGCTGTGGGGCCACGCGAGCGGCTGCCAAAGAGCTTTCCAACGAGGCACGGCTTTCCCTCCTGGCTCTTCGGGCGTGGGAGCTGTCGCCAGAGCCGCGGCCCTACCGGAAAATGCTTCGCAGGCTGGTGCGGCGGTGCCACGTGGGCGCCGGTGGCGCCGAGGTTGACGGCCGCCGCAAAGCCCGCAGCCCCACGGGCTGTGGGGCCACGCGAGCGGCTGCCAAAGAGCTTTCCAACGAGGCACGGCTTTCCCTCCTGGCTCTTCGGGCGTGGGAGCTGTTGCCAGAGACGCGCCCCTACCGGAAAATGCTTCGCAGGCTGGCGCGGCGGCCCCACCTGGGCGCCGGTGGCGCCGAGGCTGACGGCCGCCGCAAAGCCCGCAGCCCCACGGCCTGTGGGGCCACGCGAGCGGCTGCCAAAGAGCTTTCCAACGAGGCACGGCTTTCCCTCCTGGTTCTTCGGGCGTGGGAGCTGTCGCCAGAGCCGCGGCCCTACCGGAAAATGCTTCGCAGGCTGGCGCGGCGGCCCGACGTGGGTGCCGGTGGCGCCGAGGCTGACTGCCGCCGAAAGCCCGCAGCCCCATGGGCTGTGGGGCCACGCGAGCGGCTGCCAAAGAGCTTTCCAACGAGGCACGGCTTTCCCTCCTGGCTCTTCGGGCGTGGGAGCTGTCGCCAGAGCCGCGGCCCTACCGGAAAATGCTTTGCAGGCTGGCGCGGTCGCGCCACGTGGGCGCCGGTGGCGCCGAGGCTGACGGCCGCCGGAAAGCCCGCAGCCCCACGGGCTGTGGGGCCACGCGAGCGGCTGCCAAAGAGCTTTCCAACGAGGCACGGCTTTCCCTCCTGGCTCTTCGGGCGTGGGAGCTGTCGCCAGAGACGTGGCCCTACCGGAAAATGCTTCGCATGTTGGCGCGGCGGCCCCACCTGGGCGCCGGTGTCGCCCAGGCTGATGGCCGCCGCAATGCCCGCAGCCCCACGGGCTGTGGGGCCACGCGAGTGGCTGCCAAAGAGCTTTCCAACGAGGCACGGCTTTCCCTCCTGGCTCTTCGGGCGTGGCAGCTGTCGCCAGAGCCGCGGCCCTACCGGAAAATGCTTCGCAGGCTGGCGCGGCGGCCCGACGTGGGTGCCGGTGGCGCCGAGGCTGACTGCCGCCGAAAGCCCGCAGCCCCATGGGCTGTGGGGCCACGCGAGCGGCTGCCAAAGAGCTTTCCAACGAGGCACGGCTTTCCCTCCTGGCTCTTCGGGCGTGGGAGCTGTTGCCAGAGACGCGGCCCTACCGGAAAATGCTTTGCAGGCTGGCGCGGTCGCGCCACGTGGGCGCCGGTGGCGCCGAGGCTGACGGCCGCCGCAAAGCCCGCAGCCCCACGGGCTCTGGGGCCACGCGAGCGGCTGCCAAAGAGCTTTCCAATGAGGCACGGCTTTCCCTCCTGGCTCTTCGGGCGTGGGAGCTGTTGCCAGAGACGCGGCCCTACCGGAAAATGCTTCGCAGGCTGGCGCGGCGGCCCCACCTGGGCGCCGGTGTTGCCGAGGCTGAGGGCCGCCGCAAAGCCCGCAGCCCCACGGGCTGTGGGGCCACGCGAGCGGCTGCCAAAGAGCTTTCCAACGAGGCACGGCTTTCCCTCCTGGCTCTTCGGGCGTGGGAGCTGTCGCCAGAGCCGCGGCCCTACCGGAAAATGCTTCGCAGGCTGGTGCGGCGGTGCCACGTGGGCGCCGGTGGCGCCGAGGTTGACGGCCGCCGCAAAGCCCGCAGCCCCACGGGCTGTGGGGCCACGCGAGCGGCTGCCAAAGAGCTTTCCAACGAGGCACGGCTTTCCCTCCTGGCTCTTCGGGCGTGGGAGCTGTTGCCAGAGCCGCGGCCCTACCTGAAAATGCTTCGCAGGCTGGCGCGGCGGCGCAATGTAGGCGCCGGTGGCGCCGAGGCTGACAGCCGCCGCAAAGCCCGCAGCCCCACGGGCTGTGGGGCCACGCGAGCGGCTGCCAAAGAGCTTTCCAACGAGGCACGGCTTTCCCTCCTGGCTCTTCGGGCGTGGGAGCTGTGGCCAGAGCCGCGGCCCTACCGAAAAATGCTTCGCAGGCTGGCGCGGCGGCGCCATGTGGTCGCCGGTGGCGCCGAGGCTGACGGCCGCCGCAAAGCCCGCAGCCCCACGGGCTGTGGGGCCATGCGAGTGGCTGCCAAAGAGTTTCCAATGAGGCACGGCTTTCCCTCCTGGCTCTCCGGGCGTGGGAGCTGTCGCCAGAGACGCGGCCCTACCGGAAAATGCTTCGCAGGCTGGTGCGGCGGTGCCACGTGGGCGCCGGTGGCGCCGAGGCTGACGGCCGCCGCAAAGCCCGCAGCCCCACGGCCTGTGGGGCCACGCGAGCGGCTGCCAAAGAGCTTTCCAACGAGGCACGGCTTTCCCTCCTGGCTCTTCGGCCGTGGGAGCTGTCGCCAGAGACGCGGCCCAACCGAAAAATGCTTCGCAGGCTGGCGCGGCGGCGCCATGTGGTCGCCGGTGGCGACGAGGCTGACGGCCGCAGGAAAGCCCGCAGCCCCACGGGCTGTGGGGCCACGCGAGCGGCTGCCAAAGAGCTTTCCAACGAGGCACGTCTTTCCCTCCTGGCTCTTAGGGCGTGGGAGCTGTCGCCAGAGCCGCGGCCCTACCGGAAAATGCTTCGCAGGCTGGTGCAGCGGCGCCATGTGGTCGCCGGTGGCGCCGAGGCTGACGGCCTCCGCAAAGCCCGCAGCCCCACGGGCTGTGGGGCCATGCGAGTGGCTGCCAAAGAGTTTCCAATGAGGCACGGCTTTCCCTCCTGGCTCTTCGGGCGTGGGAGCTGTCGCCAGAGACGCGGTCCTACCGGAAAATGCTTCGCAGGCTGGCGCGGCGGCCCCACCTGGGCGCCGGTGTCGCCGAGGCTGACGGCCGCCGCAAAGCCCGCAGCCCCACGGGCTGTGGGGCCACGCGAGCGGCTGCCAAAGAGCTTTCCAACGAGGCACGGCTTTCCCTCCTGGCTCTTCGGGCGTGGGAGCTGTCGCCAGAGACGCAGCCCTACCGGAAAATGCTTCACAGGCTGGCGCGGCGGCGCCACGTGGGCGCCGGTGGCACTGAGGCTGACGGCCGCCGCAAAGCCCGCAGCCCCACGGGCTGTGGGGCCACGCGAGCGGCTGCCAAAGAGCTTTCCAACGAGGCACGGCTTTCCCTCCTGGCTCTTCGGGCGTGGGAGCTGTCACCAGAGCCGCGGCCCTACCTGAAAATGCTTCGCAGGCTGGCGCGGCGGCGCAACGTGGGCGCCGGTGGCGCCGAGGCTGACGGTTGCCGCAAAGCCCGCAGCCCCACGGGCTGTGGGGCCACGCGAGCGGCTGCCAAAGAGCTTTCCAATGAGGCACGGCTTTCCCTCCTGGCTCTTCGGGCGTGGGAGCTGTCGCCAGAGCCGCGGCCCTACCGGAAAATGCTTCGCAGGCTGGCGCGGTGGCGCAATGTGGGCGCCGGTGGCGCCGAGGCTGACAGCCGCCGCAAAGCCCGCAGCCCCACGGGCTGTGGGGCCACGCGAGCGGCTGCCAAAGAGCTTTCCAACGAGGCACGGCTTTCCCTCCTGGCTCTTCGGGCGTGGGAGCTGTGGCCAGAGCCGCGGCCCTACCGGAAAATGCTTCGCAGGCTGGCGCGGCGGCGCCATGTGGTCGCAGGTGGCGCCGAGGCTGACGGCCGCCGCAAAGCCCACAGCCCCACGGGCTGTGGGGCCACGCGAGCGTCTGCCAAAGAGCTTTCCAACGAGGCACGGCTTTCCCTCCTGGCTCTTCGGGCGTGGGAGCTGTTGCCAGAGATGCGGCCCTACCGGAAAATGCTTCGCAGGCTGGCGCGGCGGCCCCACCTGGGCGCCGGTGTCGCCGAGGCTGACGGCCGCCGCAAAGCCCGCAGCCCCACGGGCTGTGGGGCCACGCGAGCGGCTGCCAAAGAGCTTTCCAACGAGGCACGGCTTTCCCTCCTGGGTCTTCGGGCGTGGGAGCTGTCGCCAGAGACGCAGCCCTACCGGAAAATGCTTCGCAGGCTGGCGCGGCGGCGCCACGTGGGCGCCGGTGTCGCCGAGGCTGACGGCCGCCGGAAAGCCCGCAGCCCCACGGGCTGTGGGGCCACGCGAGCGGCTGCCAAAGAGCTTTCCAACGAGGCACGGCTTTCCCTCCTGGCTCTTCGGGCGTGGGAGCTGATGCCAGAGCCGCGGCCCTACCGGAAAATGCTTCGCAGGCTGGCGCGGCGGCCCCAACTGGGCGCCGGTGTCGCCCAGGCTTACAGCCGCCGGAAAGCCCGCAGCCCCACGGGCTATGGGGCCACGCGAGCGGCTGCCAAAGAGCTTTCCAACGAGGCACGGCTTTCCCTCCTGGCTCTTCGGGCGTGGGAGCTGTCACCAGAGCCGCGGCCCTACCTGAAAATGCTTCGCAGGCTGGCGCGGCGGCGCCACGTGGGCGCCGGTGCCACCAAGGCTGACGGTTGCCGCAAAGCCCGCAGCCCCACGGGCTGTGGGGCCACGCGAACGGCTGCCAAAGAGTTTCCAATGAGGCACGGCTTTCCCTCCTGGCTCTTCGGGCGTGGGAGCTGTCGCCAGAGCCGCGGCCCTACCGGAAAATGCTTCGCAGGCTGGCGCGGCGGCGCAATGTGGGCGCCGGTGGCGCCGAGGCTGACAGCCGCCGGAAAGCCCGCAGCCCCACGGGCTGTGGGGCCATGCGAGTGGCTGCCAAAGAGTTTCCAATGAGGCACGGCTTTCCCTCCTGGCTCTTCGGGCGTGGGAGCTGTCGCCAGAGCCGCGGCCCTACCGGAAAATGCTTAGCAGGCTGGCGCGGCGGCCCCACCTGGGCGCCGGTGGCGCCCAGGCTGACGGACGCCGCAAAGCCCGCAGCCCCACGGGCTGTGGGGCCACGCGAGCGGCTGCCAAAGAGCTTTCCAACGAGGCACGTCTTTCCCTCCTGGCTCTTCGGGCGTGGGAGCTGTCGCCAGAGACGCAGCCCTACCGGAAAATGCTTCGCAGGCTGGCGCGGCGGCGCCATGTGGTCGCCGGTGGCGCCGAGGCTGACGGCCGCCGCAAAGCCCGCAGCCCCACGGGCTGTGGGGCCATGCGAGTGGCTGCCAAAGAGTTTCCAATGAGGCACGGCTTTCCCTCCTGGCTCTTCGGGCGTGGGAGCTGTCGCCAGAGCCGCGGCCCTACCGGAAAATGCTTCGCAGGCTGGCGCGGTCGCGCCACGTGGGCGCCGTTGGCGACGAGGCTGACAGCCGCTGGAAAGCCCGCAGCCCCACGGGCTCTGGGGCCACGCGAGCGACTGCCAAAGTGCTTTCCAATGAGGCACGGCTTTCCCTCCTGGCTCTTCGGGCGTGGGAGCTGTTGCCAGAAACGCGGCCCTACCGGAAAATGCTTCGCAGGCTGGCGCGGCGGCCCCACCTGGGCGCTGGTGTCGCCCAGGCTGACGGCCGCCGCAAAGCCCGCAGCCCCACGGTCTGTGGGGCCACGCGAGCGGCTGCCAAAGAGCTTTCCAACGAGGCACGGCTTTCCCTCCTGGCTCTTCGGGCGTGGGAGCTGTCACCAGAGCCGCGGCCCTACCTGAAAATGCTTCGCAGGCTGGCGCGGCGGCGCAACGTGGGTGCCGGTGGCGCCAAGGCTGATGGCCGCCGCAAAGCCCGCAGCCCCACGGGCTGTGGGGCCACGCGAGCGGCTGCCAAAGAGCTTTCCAACGAGGCACGGCTTTCCCTCCTGGCTCTTCGGGCGTGGGAGCTGTCGCCAGAGACGCGGTCCTACCGAAAAACGCTTCGCAGGCTGGCGCGGCGGCCCGATGTTGGCGCCGGTGGCGCCGAGGCTGACGGCCGCCGCAAAGCCCGCAGCCCCACGGGCTGTGGGGCCATGCGAGCAGCTGCCAAACAGTTTCCAATGAGGCACGGCTGTCCCTCCTGGCTCTTCGGGCGTGGGAGCTGTGGCCAGAGCCGCGGCCCTACCGGAAAATGCTTCGCAGGCTGGTGCGGCGGCGCAATGTGGGCGCCGGTGGCGCCGAGGCTGACAGCTGCCGCAAAGCCCGCAGCCCCACGGGCTGTGGGGCCACGCGAGCGGCTCCGAAAGTGCTTTCCAACGAGGCACGGCTTTCCCTCCTGGCTCTTCGGGCGTGGGAGCTGTGGCCAGAGCCGCGGCCCTACTGAAAAATTCTTCGCAGGCTGGCGCGGCGGCGCCATGTGGTCGCCGGTGGCACCGAGGCTGACGGCCGCCGCAAAGCCCGCAGCCCCATGGGCTGTGGGGCCCTGCGAGTGGCTGCCAAAGAGTTTCCAATGAGGCACGGCTTTCCCTCCTGGCTCTTCGGGCGTGGGAGCTGTTGCCAGAGCCGCGGCCCTACCGGAAAATGCTTCGCAGGCTGGTGCGGCGGTGCCACGTCGGCGCCGGTGGCGCCGAGGCTGACGGCCGCCGCAAAGCCCGCAGCCCCACGGGCTCTGGGGCCACGCGAGCGGCTGCCAAAGAGCTTTCCAATGAGGCACGGCTTTCCCTCCTGGCTCTTCGGGCGTGGGAGCTGTTGCCAGAGACGCGGCCCTACCGGAAAATGCTTCGCAGGCTGGCGCGGCGGCCCCACGTGGGCGCCGGTGTCGCCGAGGCTGAGGGCCGCCGCAAAGCCCGCAGCCCCACGGGCTGTGGGGCCACGCGAGCGGCTGCCAAAGAGCTTTCCAACGAGGCACGGCTTTCCCTCCTGGCTCTTCGGGCGTGGGAGCTGTCGCCAGAGCCGCGGCCCTACCGGAAAATGCTTCGCAGGCTGGTGCGGCGGTGCCACGTGGGCGCCGGTGGCGCCGAGGTTGACGGCCGCCGCAAAGCCCGCAGCCCCACGGGCTGTGGGGCCACGCGAGCGGCTGCCAAAGAGCTTTCCAACGAGGCACGGCTTTCCCTCCTGGCTCTTCGGGCGTGGGAGCTGTTGCCAGAGACGCGCCCCTACCGGAAAATGCTTCGCAGGCTGGCGCGGCGGCCCCACCTGGGCGCCGGTGTCGCCGAGGCTGACGGCCGCCGCAAAGCCCGCAGCCCCACGGCCTGTGGGGCCACGCGAGCGGCTGCCAAAGAGCTTTCCAACGAGGCACGGCTTTCCCTCCTGGTTCTTCGGGCGTGGGAGCTGTCGCCAGAGCCGCGGCCCTACCGGAAAATGCTTCGCAGGCTGGCGCGGCGGCCCGACGTGGGTGCCGGTGGCGCCGAGGCTGACTGCCGCCGAAAGCCCGCAGCCCCATGGGCTGTGGGGCCACGCGAGCGGCTGCCAAAGAGCTTTCCAACGAGGCACGGCTTTCCCTCCTGGCTCTTCGGGCGTGGGAGCTGTCGCCAGAGCCGCGGCCCTACCGGAAAATGCTTTGCAGGCTGGCGCGGTCGCGCCACGTGGGCGCCGGTGGCGCCGAGGCTGACGGCCGCCGGAAAGCCCGCAGCCCCACGGGCTGTGGGGCCACGCGAGCGGCTGCCAAAGAGCTTTCCAACGAGGCACGGCTTTCCCTCCTGGCTCTTCGGGCGTGGGAGCTGTCGCCAGAGACGTGGCCCTACCGGAAAATGCTTCGCATGTTGGCGCGGCGGCCCCACCTGGGCGCCGGTGTCGCCCAGGCTGATGGCCGCCGCAATGCCCGCAGCCCCACGGGCTGTGGGGCCACGCGAGCGGCTGCCAAAGAGCTTTCCAACGAGGCACGGCTTTCCCTCCTGGCTCTTCGGGCGTGGCAGCTGTCGCCAGAGCCGCGGCCCTACCGGAAAATGCTTCGCAGGCTGGCGCGGCGGCCCGACGTGGGTGCCGGTGGCGCCGAGGCTGACTGCCGCCGAAAGCCCGCAGCCCCATGGGCTGTGGGGCCACGCGAGCGGCTGCCAAAGAGCTTTCCAACGAGGCACGGCTTTCCCTCCTGGCTCTTCGGGCGTGGGAGCTGTCGCCAGAGCCGCGGCCCTACCGGAAAATGCTTTGCAGGCTGGCGCGGTCGCGCCACGTGGGCGCCGGTGGCGCCGAGGCTGACGGCCGCCGCAAAGCCCGCAGCCCCACGGGCTCTGGGGCCACGCGAGCGGCTGCCAAAGAGCTTTCCAATGAGGCACGGCTTTCCCTCCTGGCTCTTCGGGCGTGGGAGCTGTTGCCAGAGACGCGGCCCTACCGGAAAATGCTTCGCAGGCTGGCGCGGCGGCCCCACCTGGGCGCCGGTGTTGCCGAGGCTGAGGGCCGCCGCAAAGCCCGCAGCCCCACGGGCTGTGGGGCCACGCGAGCGGCTGCCAAAGAGCTTTCCAACGAGGCACGGCTTTCCCTCCTGGCTCTTCGGGCGTGGGAGCTGTCGCCAGAGCCGCGGCCCTACCGGAAAATGCTTCGCAGGCTGGTGCGGCGGTGCCACGTGGGCGCCGGTGGCGCCGAGGTTGACGGCCGCCGCAAAGCCCGCAGCCCCACGGGCTGTGGGGCCACGCGAGCGGCTGCCAAAGAGCTTTCCAACGAGGCACGGCTTTCCCTCCTGGCTCTTCGGGCGTGGGAGCTGTTGCCAGAGACGCGCCCCTACCGGAAAATGCTTCGCAGGCTGGCGCGGCGGCCCCACCTGGGCGCCGGTGTCGCCGAGGCTGACGGCCGCCGCAAAGCCCGCAGCCCCACGGGCTGTGGGGCCACGCGAGCGGCTGCCAAAGAGCTTTCCAACGAGGCACGGCTTTCCCTCCTGGTTCTTCGGGCGTGGGAGCTGTCGCCAGAGCCGCGGCCCTACCGGAAAATGCTTCGCAGGCTGGCGCGGCGGCCCGACGTGGGTGCCGGTGGCGCCGAGGCTGACGGACGCCGAAAGCCCGCAGCCCCATGGGCTGTGGGGCCACGCGAGCGGCTGCCAAAGAGCTTTCCAACGAGGCACGGCTTTCCCTCCTGGCTCTTCGGGCGTGGGAGCTGTCGCCAGAGCCGCGGCCCTACCGGAAAATGCTTCGCAGGCTGGCGCGGCGGCCCGACGTGGGTGCCGGTGGCGCCGAGGCTGACTGCCGCCGAAAGCCCGCAGCCCCATGGGCTGTGGGGCCACGCGAGCGGCTGCCAAAGAGCTTTCCAACGAGGCACGGCTTTCCCTCCTGGCTCTTCGGGCGTGGGAGCTGTCGCCAGAGCCGCGGCCCTACCGGAAAATGCTTTGCAGGCTGGCGCGGTCGCGCCACGTGGGCGCCGGTGGCGCCGAGGCTGACGGCCGCCGCAAAGCCCGCAGCCCCACGGGCTCTGGGGCCACGCGAGCGGCTGCCAAAGAGCTTTCCAATGAGGCACGGCTTTCCCTCCTGGCTCTTCGGGCGTGGGAGCTGTTGCCAGAGACGCGGCCCTACCGGAAAATGCTTCGCAGGCTGGCGCGGCGGCCCCACCTGGGCGCCGGTGTCGCCGAGGCTGAGGGCCGCCGCAAAGCCCGCAGCCCCACGGGCTGTGGGGCCACGCGAGCGGCTGCCAAAGAGCTTTCCAACGAGGCACGGCTTTCCCTCCTGGCTCTTCGGGCGTGGGAGCTGTCGCCAGAGCCGCGGCCCTACCGGAAAATGCTTCGCAGGCTGGTGCGGCGGTGCCACGTGGGCGCCGGTGGCGCCGAGGTTGACGGCCGCCGCAAAGCCCGCAGCCCCACGGGCTGTGGGGCCACGCGAGTGGCTGCCAAAGAGCTTTCCAACGAGGCACGGCTTTCCCTCCTGGCTCTTCGGGCGTGGGAGCTGTTGCCAGAGACGCGCCCCTACCGGAAAATGCTTCGCAGGCTGGCGCGGCGGCCCCACCTGGGCGCCGGTGTCGCCGAGGCTGACGGCCGCCGCAAAGCCCGCAGCCCCACGGGCTGTGGGGCCACGCGAGCGGCTGCCAAAGAGCTTTCCAACAAGGCACGGCTTTCCCTCCTGGTTCTTCGGGCGTGGGAGCTGTCGCCAGAGCCGCGGCCCTACCGGAAAATGCTTCGCAGGCTGGCGCGGCGGCCCGACGTGGGTGCCGGTGGCGCCGAGGCTGACTGCCGCCGAAAGCCCGCAGCCCCATGGGCTGTGGGGCCACGCGAGCGGCTGCCAAAGAGCTTTCCAACGAGGCACGGCTTTCCCTCCTGGCTCTTCGGGCGTGGGAGCTGTCGCCAGAGCCGCGGCCCTACCGGAAAATGCTTTGCAGGCTGGCGCGGTCGCGCCACGTGGGCGCCGGTGGCGCCGAGGCTGACGGCCGCCGGAAAGCCCGCAGCCCCACGGGCTGTGGGGCCACGCGAGCGGCTGCCAAAGAGCTTTCCAACGAGGCACGGCTTTCCCTCCTGGCTCTTCGGGCGTGGGAGCTGTCGCCAGAGACGTGGCCCTACCGGAAAATGCTTCGCATGTTGGCGCGGCGGCCCCACCTGGGCGCCGGTGTCGCCCAGGCTGATGGCCGCCGCAATGCCCGCAGCCCCACGGGCTGTGGGGCCACGCGAGCGGCTGCCAAAGAGCTTTCCAACGAGGCACGGCTTTCCCTCCTGGCTCTTCGGGCGTGGCAGCTGTCGCCAGAGCCGCGGCCCTACCGGAAAATGCTTCGCAGGCTGACGCGGCGGCCCGACGTGGGTGCCGGTGGCGCCGAGGCTGACTGCCGCCGAAAGCCCGCAGCCCCATGGGCTGTGGGGCCACGCGAGCGGCTGCCAAAGAGCTTTCCAACGAGGCACGGCTTTCCCTCCTGGCTCTTCGGGCGTGGGAGCTGTCGCCAGAGACGCGGCCCTACCGGAAAATGCTTTGCAGGCTGGCGCGGTCGCGCCACGTGGGCGCCGGTGGCGCCGAGGCTGACGGCCGCCGCAAAGCCCGCAGCCCCACGGGCTGTGGGGCCACGCGAGCGGCTGCCCAAGAGCTTTCCAACGAGGCACGGCTTTCCCTCCTGGCTCTTCGGGCGTGGGAGCTGTCGCCAGAGACGTGGCCCTACCGGAAAATGCTTCGCATGTTGGCGCGGCGGCCCCACCTGGGCGCCGGTGTCGCCCAGGCTGATGGCCGCTGTAATGCCCGCAGCCCCACGGGCTGTGGGGCCACGCGAGCGGCTGCCAAAGAGCTTTCCAACGAGGCACGGCTTTCCCTCCTGGCTCTTCGGGCGTGGGAGCTGTCGCCAGAGACGCGGTCCTACCGAAAAATGCTTCGCAGGCTGGCGCGGCGGCCCCACCTGGGCACCGGTGGCGCCGAGGCTGACGGCCGCCGCAAAGCCCGCAGCCCCACGGGCTGTGGGGCCATGCGAGCAGCTGCCAAACAGTTTCCAATGAGGCACGGCTTTCCCTCCTGGCTCTTCGGGCGTGGGAGCTGTCGCCAGAGCCGCGGCCCTACCGGAAAATGCTTCGCAGGCTGGTGCGGTCGCGCCACCTGGGCGCCGTTGGCGACGAGGCTGACAGCCGCTGGAAAGCCCGCAGCCCCACGGGCTCTGGGGCCACGCGAGCGACTGCCAAAGTGCTTTCCAATGAGGCACGGCTTTCCCTCCTGGCTCTTCGGGCGTGGGAGCTGTTGCCAGAAACGCGGCCCTACCGGAAAATGCTTCGCAGGCTGGCGCGGCGGCCCCACCTGGGCGCTGGTGTCGCCCAGGCTGACGGCCGCCGCAAAGCCCGCAGCCCCACGGGCTGTGGGGCCACGCGAGCGGCTGCCAAAGAGCTTTCCAACGAGGCACGGCTTTCCCTCCTGGCTCTTCGGGCGTGGGAGCTGTTGCCAGAGCCGCGGCCCTACCGGAAAATGCTTCGCAGGCTGGCGCGGCGGCCCCACCTGGGCGCCGGTGTCACCGAGGCTGCCGTCTGCCGCAAAGCCCGCAGCCCCACGGGCTGTGGGGCCACGCGAGCGGCTGCCAAAGAGCTTTCCAACGAGGCACGGCTTTCCCTCCTGGCTCTTCGGGCGTGGGAGCTGTCGCCAGAGCCGCGGCCCTACCGGAAAATGCTTTGCAGGCTGGCGCGGTCGCGCCACGTGGGCGCCGGTGGCGCCGAGGCTGACGGCCGCCGGAAAGCCCGCAGCCCCACGGGCTGTGGGGCCACGCGAGCAGCTGCCCAAGAGCTTTCCAACGAGGCACGGCTTTCCCTCCTGGCTCTTCGGCCGTGGGAGCTGTCGCCAGAGCCGCGGCCCTACCGGAAAATGCTTCGCAGGCTGGCGCGGCGGCGCCACGTGGGCGCCGGTGGCGCCGAGGCTGACGTCCGCCGGAAAGCCCGCAGCCCCACGGGCTGTGGGGCCACGCGAGCGGCTGCCAAAGAGCTTTCCAACGAGGCACGGCTTTCCCTCCTGGCTCTTCAGGCGTGGGAGCTGTGGCCAGAGCCGCGGCCCTACCGGAAAATGCTTCGCAGGCTGGCGCGGCGGCCCCAACTGGGCGCCGGTGTCGCCCAGGCTGACAGCCGCCGCAAAGCCCGCAGCCCCACGGGCTGTGGGGCCACGCGAGCGGCTGCCAAAGAGCTTTCCAACGAGGCACGGCTTTCCCTCCTGGCTCTTCGGGCGTGGGAGCTGTCACCAGAGCCGCGGCCCTACCGGAAAATGCTTCGCAGGCTGGCGCGGCGGCGCAATGTGGGCGCCGGTGGCGCCGAGGCTGACAGACGCCGCAAAGCCCGCAGCCCCACGGGCTGTGGGGCCACGCGAGCGGCTGCCAAAGAGCTTTCCAACGAGGCACGGCTTTCCCTCCTGGCTCTTCGGCCGTGGGAGCTGTCGCCAGAGCCGCGGCCTTACCGAAAAATGCTTCGCAGGCTGGCGCGGCGGCGCCATGCGGTCGCCGGTGGCGCCGAGGCTGACGGCCGCTGCAAAGCCCGCAGCCCCACGGGCTGTGGGGCCATGCGAGTGGCTGCCAAAGAGTTTCCAATGAGGCACGGCTTTCCCTCCTGGCTCTTCGGGCGTGGGAGCTGTCGCCAGAGCCGCGGCCCTACCGGAAAATGCTTCGCAGGCTGCTGCGGCGGTGCCACGTCGGCGCCGGTGTCGCCGAGGCTGACGGCCGCCGCAAAGCCCGCAGCCCCACGGGCTGTGGGGCCACGCGAGCGGCTGCCAAAGAGCTTTCCAACAAGGCACGGCTTTCCCTCCTGGCTCTTCGGGCGTGGGAGCTGTCGCCAGAGCCGCGGCCCTACCGGAAAATGCTTCGCAGGCTGGCGCGTTGGCCCCACCTGGGCGCTGTTGTCGCCCAGGCTGACGGCCGCCGCAAAGCCCGCAGCCCCACGGGCTGTGGGGCCACGCGAGCGGCTCCCAAAGAGCTTTCCAACGAGGCACGGCTATCCCTCCTGGCTCTTCGGCCGTGGGAGCTGTCACCAGAGCCGCGGCCCTACCGGAAAATGCTTTGCAGGCTGGCGCGGCGGCGCAACGTGGGTGCCGGTGGCGCCGAGGCTGACGGCCGCCGGAAAGCCCGCAGCCCCACGGGCTGTGGGGCCACGCGAGCGGCTGCCAAAGAGCTTTCCAACGAGGCACGGCTTTCCCTGCTGGCTCTTCGGGCGTGGGATCTGTCGCCAGAGCCGCGGCCCTACCGGAAAATGCTTCGCAGGCTGGCGCGGTCGCGCCACGTGGGCGCCGGTGGCGCCGAGGCTGACAGCCGCCGGAAAGCCCGCAGCCCCACGGGCTGTGGGGCCACGCGAGCGGTTCCCAAAGAGCTTTCCAACGAGGCACGGCTTTCCCTCCTGGCTCTTCGGGCGTGGGAGCTGTCGCCAGAGACGCGCCCCTACCGGAAAATGCTTCGCAGGCTGGCGCGGCGGCCCCACCTGGGCGCCGTTGTCGCCCAGGCTGACGGCCGCCGCAAAGCCCGCAGCCCCACGGTCTGTGGGGCCACGCGAGCGGCTCCGAAAGTGCTTTCCAACGAGGCACGGCTTTCCCTCCTGGCTCTTCGGGCGTGGCAGCTGTCGCCAGAGCCGCGGCCCTACCGGAAAATGCTTCGCAGGCTGGCACAGCGGCCCCACGTGGGCGCCGGTGGCACCGAGGCTGACGGCCGCCGCAAAGCCCGCAGCCCCACGGGCTGTGGGGCCAGGCGAGCGGCTGCCAAAGAGCTTTCCAACGAGGCACGGCTTTCCCTCCTGGCTCTTCGGGCGTGGGAGCTGTGGCCAGAGCCGCGGCCCTACCGGAAAATGCTTCGCAGGCTGGCCCGGCGGCGCCATGTGGTCGCCGGTGGCGCCGAGGCTGACGGCCGCCGCAGAGCCCGCAGCCCCACGGGCTATGGGGCCACGCGAGCGGCTGCCAAAGAGCTTTCCAACGAGGCACGGCTTTCCCTCCTGGCTCTTCGGGCGTGGGAGCTGTCGCCAGAGCCGCGGCCCTACCGGAAAATGCTTCGCAGGCTGGTGCGGCGGTGCCATGTGGGCGCCGGTGTCGCCCAGGCTGACGGCCGCCGCAAAGCCCGCAGCCCCACGGGCTGTGGGGCCACGCGAGCGGCGGCCAAAGAGCTTTCCAACGAGGCACGGCTTTCCCTCCTGGCTCTTCGGGCGTGGGATCTGTTGCCAGAGCCGCGGCCCTACCGGAAAATGCTTCGCAGGCTGGCGCGGCGGCCCCACCTGGGCGCTGGTGTCGCCGAGGCTGACGGCCGCCGCAAAGCCCGCAGCCCCACGGGCTGTGGGGCCACGCGAGCGGCTGCCAAAGAGCTTTCCAACGAGGCACGGCATTCCCTCCTGGCTCTTCGGCCGTGGGAGCTGTCGCCAGAGACGCGGCCCTACCGGAAAATGCTTTGCAGGCTGGCGCGGCGGCCCGACGTGGGCGCCGGTGGCACTGAGGCTGACGGCCGCCGCAAAGCCCGCAGCCCCACGGGCTGTGGGGCCACGCGAGCGGCTGCCAAAGAGCTTTCCAACGAGGCACGGCTTTCCCTCCTGGCTCTTCGGGCGTGGGAGCTGTCGCCAGAGCCGCGGCCCTACCGGAAAATGCTTCACAGGCTGGCGCGGCGGCGCCATGTTGTCGCCGGTGGGGCCGAGGCTGACGGCCGCCGCAGAGCCCGCAGCCCCACGGGCTGTGGGGCCATGCGAGTGGCTGCCAAAGAGCTTTCCAACGAGGCACGGCTTTCCCTCCTGGCTCTTCGGGCGTGGGAGCTGTGGCCAGAGCCGCGGCCCTACCGGAAAATGCTTCGCAGGCTGGTGCGGCGGTGCCACGTGGGCGCTGGTGTCGCCGAGGCTGACGGCCGCCGCAAAGCCCGCAGCCCCACGGGCTGTGGGGCCACGCGAGCGGCTGCCAAAGAGCTTTCCAACGAGGCACGGCTTTCCCTCCTGGCTCTTCGGCCGTGGGAGTTGTGGCCAGAGCCGCGGCCCTACCGGAAAATGCTTCGCATGTTGGCGCGGCGGCGCCACGTGGTCGCCGGTGTCGCCCAGGCTGACAGCCGCCGCAAAGCCCGCAGCCCCACGGGCTGTGGGGCCACGCGAGCAGCTGTCAAAGAGCTTTCCAACGAGGCACGGCTTTCCCTCCTGGCTCTTCGGGCGTGGGAGCTGTCGCCAGAGACGCGGCCCTACCGGAAAATGCTTCGCAGGCTGGCGCGGCGGCGCAACGTGGGCGCCGGTAGCGCCAAGGCTGACGGCCGCCGGAAAGCCCGCAGCCCCACGGGCTGTGGGGCCACGCGAGCAGCTGCCCAAGAGCTTTCCAACGAGGCAAGGCTTTCCCTCCTGGCTCTTCGGGCGTGGGAGCTGTGGCCAGAGCCGCGGCCCTACCGGAAAATGCTTCGCAGGCTGGCGCGGCGGCGCCACGTGGGCGCCGGTGGCGCCGAGGCTGACGGCCGCCGGAAAGCCCGCAGCCCCACGGGCTGAGGGGCCACGCGAGCGGCTGCCAAAGAGCTTTCCAACGAGGCACGGCTTTCCCTCCTGGCTCTTCGGCCGTGGGAGCTGTCGCCAGAGCCGCGGCCTTACCGAAAAATGCTTCGCAGGCTGGCGCGGCGGCGCCATGCGGTCGCCGGTGGCGCCGAGGCTGACGGCCGCTGCAAAGCCCGCAGCCCCACGGGCTGTGGGGCCATGCGAGTGGCTGCCAAAGAGTTTCCAATGAGGCACGGCTTTCCCTCCTGGCTCTTCGGGCGTGGGAGCTGTCGCCAGAGCCGCGGCCCTACCGGAAAATGCTTCGCAGGCTGCTGCGGCGGTGCCACGTCGGCGCCGGTGTCGCCGAGGCTGACGGCCGCCGCAAAGCCCGCAGCCCCACGGGCTGTGGGGCCACGCGAGCGGCTGCCAAAGAGCTTTCCAACAAGGCACGGCTTTCCCTCCTGGCTCTTCGGGCGTGGGAGCTGTCGCCAGACCCGCGGCCCTACCGGAAAATGCTTCGCAGGCTGGCGCGTTGGCCCCACCTGGGCGCTGTTGTCGCCCAGGCTGACGGCCGCCGCAAAGCCCGCAGCCCCACGGGCTGTGGGGCCACGCGAGCGGCTCCCAAAGAGCTTTCCAACGAGGCACGGCTATCCCTCCTGGCTCTTCGGCCGTGGGAGCTGTCACCAGAGCCGCGGCCCTACCGGAAAATGCTTTGCAGGCTGGCGCGGCGGCGCAACGTGGGTGCCGGTGGCGCCGAGGCTGACGGCCGCCGGAAAGCCCGCAGCCCCACGGGCTGTGGGGCCACGCGAGCGGCTGCCAAAGAGCTTTCCAACGAGGCACGGCTTTCCCTGCTGGCTCTTCGGGCGTGGGATCTGTTGCCAGAGCCGCGGCCCTACCGGAAAATGCTTCGCAGGCTGGCGCGGTCGCGCCACGTGGGCGCCGGTGGCGCCGAGGCTGACAGCCGCCGGAAAGCCCGCAGCCCCACGGGCTGTGGGGCCACGCGAGCGGCTCCCAAAGAGATTTCCAACGAGGCACGGCTTTCCCTCCTGGCTCTTCGGGCGTGGGAGCTGTCGCCAGAGACGCGCCCCTACCGGAAAATGCTTCGCAGGCTGGCGCGGCGGCCCCACCTGGGCGCCGTTGTCGCCCAGGCTGACGGCCGCCGCAAAGCCCGCAGCCCCACGGTCTGTGGGGCCACGCGAGCGGCTCCGAAAGTGCTTTCCAACGAGGCACGGCTTTCCCTCCTGGCTCTTCGGGCGTGGCAGCTGTCGCCAGAGCCGCGGCCCTACCGGAAAATGCTTCGCAGGCTGGCACAGCGGCCCCACGTGGGCGCCGGTGGCACCGAGGCTGACGGCCGCCGCAAAGCCCGCAGCCCCACGGGCTGTGGGGCCAGGCGAGCGGCTGCCAAAGAGCTTTCCAACGAGGCACGGCTTTCCCTCCTGGCTCTTCGGGCGTGGGAGCTGTGGCCAGAGCCGCGGCCCTACCGGAAAATGCTTCGCAGGCTGGCCCGGCGGCGCCATGTGGTCGCCGGTGGCGCCGAGGCTGACGGCCGCCGCAGAGCCCGCAGCCCCACGGGCTATGGGGCCACGCGAGCGGCTGCCAAAGAGCTTTCCAACGAGGCACGGCTTTCCCTCCTGGCTCTTCGGTCATGGGAGCTGTCGCCAGAGCCGCGGCCCTACCCGAAAATGCTTCGCAGGCTGGCGCGGCGGCGCAAAGTGGTCGCCGGTGTCGCCGAGGCTGACAGCCGCCGCAAAGCCCGCAGCCCCACGGGCTGTGGGGCCACGCGAGCGGCTGCCAAAGAGTTTCCAATGAGGCACGGCTTTCCCTCCTGGCTCTTCGGCCGTGGCAGCTGTCGCCAGAGCCGCGGCCCTACCGGAAAATGCTTCGCAGGCTGGCACAGCGGCCCCACGTGGGCGCCGGTGGCACCGAGGCTGACGGCCGCCGCAAAGCCCGCAGCCCCACGGGCTGTGGGGCCACGCGAGCGGCTGCCAAAGAGCTTTCCAACGAGGCACGGCTTTCCCTCCTGGCTCTTCGGGCGTGGGAGCTGTGGCCAGAGCCGCGGCCCTACCGAAAAATGCTTCGCAGGCTGGCGCGGCGGCGCCATGTGGTCGCCGGTGGCGCCGAGGCTGACGGCCGCCGCAGAGCCCGCAGCCCCACGGGCTGTGGGGCCACGCGAGGGGCTGCCAAAGAGCTTTCCAACGAGGCACGGCTTTCCCTCCTGGCTCTTCGGCCGTGGGAGCTGTCGCCAGAGCCGCGGCCCTACCGGAAAATGCTTCGCAGGCTGGCGCGGCGGCCCGACGTGGGTGCCGGTGGCGCCGAGGCTGACTGCCGCCGAAAGCCCGCAGCCCCATGGGCTGTGGGGCCACGCGAGCGGCTGCCAAAGAGCTTTCCAACGAGGCACGGCTTTCCCTCCTGGCTCTTCGGGCGTGGGAGCTGTCGCCAGAGCCGCGGCCCTACCGGAAAATACTTCGCAGGCTGGCGCGGTCGCGACACGTGGGCGCCGGTGGCGCCGAGGCTGACAGCCGCCGGAAAGCCCGCAGCCCCACGGGCTGTGGGGCCACGCGAGCGGCTGCCAAAGAGCTTTCCAACGAGGCACGGCTTTCCCTCCTGGCTCTTTGGGCGTGGGATCTGTTGCCAGAGACGCGGCTCTACCGGAAAATGCTTCGCATGTTGGCGCGGCGGCCCCACCTGGGCGCCGGTGTCGCCCAGGCTGACGGCTGCCGCAAAGCCCGCAGCCCCATGGGCTGTGGGGCCACGCGAGCGGCTGCCAAAGAGCTTTCCAACGAGGCACGGCTTTCCCTCCTGGCTCTTCGGTCATGGGAGCTGTCGCCAGAGCCGCGGCCCTACCGGAAAATGCTTCGCAGGCTGGCGCGGCGGCGCAAAGTGGTCGCCGGTGTCGCCGAGGCTGACAGCCGCCGCAAAGCCCGCAGCCCCACGGGCTGTGGGGCCACGCGAGCGTCTGCCAAAGAGTTTCCAATGAGGCACGGCTTTCCCTCCTGGCTCTTCGGGCGTGGGAGCTGTGGCCAGAGCCGCGGCCCAACCGGAAAATGCTTCGCAGGCTGGCGCGGCTGCGCCATGTGGTCGCCGGTGGCGCCGAGGCTGACGGCCGCCGGAAAGCCCGCAGCCCCACGGGCTGTGGGGCCACGCGAGCAGCTGTCAAAGAGCTTTCCAACGAGGCACGGCTTTCCCTCCTGGCTCTTCGGGCGTGGGAGCTGTCGCCAGAGACGCGGCCCTACCGGAAAATGCTTCGCAGGCTGGCGCGGCGGCGCAACGTGGGCGCCGGTAGCGCCAAGGCTGACGGCCGCCGCAAAGCCCGCAGCCCCACGGGCTGTGGGGCCACGCGAGCAGCTGCCCAAGAGCTTTCCAACGAGGCAAGGCTTTCCCTCCTGGCTCTTCGGGCGTGGGAGCTGTCGCCAGAGCCGCGGCCCTACCGGAAAATGCTTCGCAGGCTGGCGCGGCGGCGCCACGTGGGCGCCGGTGGCGCCGAGGCTGACGGCCGCCGGAAAGCCCGCAGCCCCACGGGCTGAGGGGCCACGCGAGCGGCTGCCAAAGAGCTTTCCAACGAGGCACAGCTTTCCCTCCTGGCTCTTCAGGCGTGGGAGCTGTCGCCAGAGCCGCGGCCCTACCGGAAAATGCTTCGCAGGCTGGCGCGGCGGCCCCAACTGGGCGCCGGTGTCGCCCAGGCTGATAGCCGCCGGAAAGCCCGCAGCCCCACGGGCTGTGGGGCCACGCGAGCGGCTGCCAAAGAGCTTTCCAATGAGGCACGGCTTTCCCTCCTGGCTCTTCGGGCGTGGGAGCTGTGGCCAGAGCCGCGGCCCAACCGAAAAATGCTTCGCAGGCTGGCGCGGCTGCGCCATGTGGTCGCCGGTGGCGCCGAGGCTGACGGCCGCCGGAAAGCCCGCAGCCCCACGGGCTGTGGGGCCACGCGAGCAGCTGTCAAAGAGCTTTCCAACGAGGCACAGCTTTCCCTCCTGGCTCTTCGGGCGTGGGAGCTGTGGCCAGAGCCGCGGCCCTACCGGAAAATGCTTCGCAGGCTGGCGCGGCGGCGCCACGTGGGCGCTGGTGGCGCCGAGGCTGACGGCCGCCGGAAAGCCCGCAGCCCCACGGGCTGAGGGGCCACGCGAGCGGCTGCCAAAGAGCTTTCCAACGAGGCACGGCTTTCCCTCCTGGCTCTTCAGGCGTGGGAGCTGTCGCCAGAGACGCGGCCCTACCGGAAAATGCTTCGCAGGCTGGTGCGGCGGCCCCACCTGGGCGCCGGTGTCGCCCAGGCTGACAGCCGCCGGAAAGCCCGCAGCCCCACGGGCTGTGGGGCCACGCGAGCGGCTGCCAAAGAGCTTTCCAACGAGGCACGGCTTTCCCTCCTGGCTCTTCGGGCGTGGGAGCTGTCACCAGAGCTGCGGCCCTACCGGAAAATGCTTCGCAGGCTGGCGCGGCGGCGCAATGTGGGCGCCGGTGGCGCCGAGGCTGACAGCCGCCGCAAAGCCCGCAGCCCCACGGGCTGTGGGGCCACGCGAGCGGCTGCCAAAGAGCTTTCCAACGAGGCACGGCTTTCCCTCCTGGCTCTTCGGGCGTGGGAGCTGTGGCCAGAGCCGCGGCCTTACCGAAAAATGCTTCGCAGGCTGGCGCGGCGGCGCCAGGTGGGCGCCGGTGGCGCCGAGGCTGACGGCCGCCGCAGAGCCCGCAGCCCCACGGGCTGTGGGGCCATGCGGGTGGCTGCCAAAGAGTTTCCAATGAGGCACAGCTTTCCCTCCTGGCTCTTCGGGCGTGGGATCTGTTGCCAGAGACGCGGCCCTACCGGAAAATGCTTCGCAGGCTGGCGCGGCGGACCCACCTGGGCGCTGGTGTCACCGAGGCTGACGGCCGCCGCAAAGCCCGCAGCCCCACGGGCTGTGGGGCCACGTGAGCGGCTGCCAAAGAGCTTTCCAACAAGGCACGGCTTTCCCTCCTGGCTCTTCGGCCGTGGGAGCTGTGGCCAGAGCCGCGGCCCTACCGGAAAATGCTTCGCAGGCTGGCACGGTGGCCCGACGTGGGCGCCGGTGGCGCCGAGGCTGACTGCCGCCGAAAGCCCGCAGCCCCATGGGCTGTGGGGCCACGCGAGCGGCTGCCAAAGAGCTTTCCAACGAGGCACGGCTTTCCCTCCTGGCTCTTCGGGCGTGGGATCTGTTGCCAGAGCCGCGGCCCTACCGGAAAATGCTTCGCAGGCTGGCGCGGCGGCCCCACCTGGGCGCTGGTGTCGCCGAGGCTGACGGCCGCCGCAAAGCCCGCAGCCCCACGGGCTGTGGGGCCACGCGAGCGGCTGCCAAAGAGCTTTCCAACGAGGCACGGCTTTCCCTCCTGGCTCTTCGGGCGTGGGAGCTGTCGCCAGAGACGCGGCCCTACCGGAAAATGCTTCGCAGGCTGGCGCGGCGGCCCCACCTGGGCGCCGTTGTCGCCCAGGCTGAAGGCCACCGGAAAGCCCGCAGCCCCACGGGCTGTGGGGCCACGCGAGCGGCTGCCAAAGAGCTTTCCAACGAGGCACGGCTTTCCCTCCTGGCTCTTCGGGCGTGGGATCTGTTGCCAGAGCCGCGGCCCTACCGGAAAATGCTTCGCAGGCTGGCGCGGCGGCCCCACCTGGGCGCTGGTGTCGCCGAGGCTGACGGCCGCCGCAAAGCCCGCAGCCCCACGGGCTGTGGGGCCACGCGAGCGGCTGCCAAAGAGCTTTCCAACGAGGCACGGCTTTCCCTCCTGGCTCTTCGGGCGTGGGAGCTGTTGCCAGAGACGCGCCCCTACCGGAAAATGCTTCGCAGGCTGGCGCGGCGGCCCCACCTGGGCGCCGTTGTCGCCCAGGCTGACGGCCACCGGAAAGCCCGCAGCCCCACGGGCTGTGGGGCCACGCGAGCGGCTCCGAAAGTGCTTTCCAACGAGGCACGGCTTTCCCTCCTGGCTCTTCGGGCGTGGCAGCTGTCGCCAGAGCCGCGGCCCTACCGGAAAATGCTTCGCAGGCTGGCACAGCGGCCCCACGTGGGCGCCGGTGGCACCGAGGCTGACGGCCGCCGCAAAGCCCGCAGCCCCACGGGCTGTGGGGCCACGCGAGCGGCTGCCAAAGAGCTTTCCAACGAGGCACGGCTTTCCCTCCTGGCTCTTCGGGCGTGGGAGCTGTCGCCAGAGCCGCGGCCCTACCGGAAAATGCTTCGCAGGCTGGCGCGGCGGCCCGACGTGGGTGCCGGTGGCGCCGAGGCTGACTGCCGCCGAAAGCCCGCAGCCCCATGGGCTGTGGGGCCACGCGAGCGGCTGCCAAAGAGCTTTCCAACGAGGCACGGCTTTCCCTCCTGGCTCTTCGGGCGTGGGAGCTGTCGCCAGAGCCGTGGCCCTACCGGAAAATACTTCGCAGGCTGGCGCGGTCGCGCCACGTGGGCGCCGGTGGCGCCGAGGCTGACAGCCGCCGGAAAGACCGCAGCCCCACGGGCTGTGGGGCCACGCGAGCGGCTGCCAAAGAGCTTTCCAACGAGGCACGGCTTTCCCTCCTGGCTCTTTGGGCGTGGGAGCTGTGGCCAGAGCCGCGGCCCAACCGAAAAATGCTTCGCAGGCTGGCGCGGCTGCGCCATGTGGTTGCCGGTGGCGCCGAGGCTGACGGCCGCCGGAAAGCCCGCAGCCCCACGGGCTGTGGGGCCACGCGAGCAGCTGTCAAAGAGCTTTCCAACGAGGCACGGCTTTCCCTCCTGGCTCTTCGGGCGTGGGAGCTGTCGCCAGAGCCGCGGCCCTACCGGAAAATGCTTCGCAGGCTGGCGCGGCGGCGCCACGTGGGCGCTGGTGGCGCCGAGGCTGACGGCCGCCGGAAAGCCCGCAGCCCCATGGGCTGAGGGGCCACGCGAGCGGCTGCCAAAGAGCTTTCCAACGAGGCACGGCTTTCCCTCCTGGCTCTTCGGGCGTGGGAGCTGTCGCCAGAGCCGCGGCCCTACCGGAAAATGCTTCGCAGGCTGGCGCGGCGGCCCCACCTGGGCGCCGGTGTCGCCCAGGCTGACAGCCGCCGGAAAGCCCGCAGCCCCACGGGCTGTGGGGCCACGCGAGCGGCTGCCAAAGAGCTTTCCAACGAGGCACGGCTTTCCCTCCTGGCTCTTCGGGCGTGGGAGCTGTCACCAGAGCTGCGGCCCTACCGGAAAATGCTTCGCAGGCTGGCGCGGCGGCGCAATGTGGGCGCCGGTGGCGCCGAGGCTGACAGCCGCCGCAAAGCCCGCAGCCCCACGGGTTGTGGGGCCACGCGAGCGGCTGCCAAAGAGCTTTCCAACGAGGCACGGCTTTCCCTCCTGGCTCTTTGGGCGTGGGAGCTGTGGCCAGAGCCGCGGCCTTACCGAAAAATGCTTCGCAGGCTGGCGCGGCGGCGCCATGTGGTCGCCGGTGGCGCCGAGGCTGACGGCCGCCGCAGAGCCCGCAGCCCCACGGGCTGTGGGGCCATGCGGGTGGCTGCCAAAGAGTTTCCAATGAGGCACGGCTTTCCCTCCTGGCTCTTCGGGCGTGGGATCTGTTGCCAGAGACGCGGCCCTACCGGAAAATGCTTCGCAGGCTGGCGCGGCGGACCCACCTGGGCGCTGGTGTCACCGAGGCTGACGGCCGCCGCAAAGCCCGCAGCCCCACGGGCTGTGGGGCCACGTGAGCGGCTGCCAAAGAGCTTTCCAACGAGGCACGGCTTTCCCTCCTGGCTCTTCGGCCGTGGGAGCTGTGGCCAGAGCCGCGGCCCTACCGGAAAATGCTTCGCAGGCTGGCACGGCGGCCCGACGTGGGCGCCGGTGGCGCCGAGGCTGACTGCCGCCGAAAGCCCGCAGCCCCATGGGCTGTGGGGCCACGCGAGCGGCTGCCAAAGAGCTTTCCAACGAGGCACGGCTTTCCCTCCTGGCTCTTCGGGCGTGGGAGCTGTTGCCAGAGACGCGGCCCTACCGGAAAATGCTTCGCAGGCTGGCGCGGCGGCCCCACCTGGGCGCCGTTGTCGCCCAGGCTGACGGCCACCGGAAAGCCCGCAGCCCCACGGGCTGTGGGGCCACGCGAGCGGCTGCCAAAGAGCTTTCCAACGAGGCACGGCTTTCCCTCCTGGCTCTTCGGGCGTGGGATCTGTTGCCAGAGCCGCGGCCCTACCGGAAAATGCTTCGCAGGCTGGCGCGGCGGCCCCACCTGGGCGCTGGTGTCGCCGAGGCTGACGGCCGCCGCAAAGCCCGCAGCCCCACGGGCTGTGGGGCCACGCGAGCGGCTGCCAAAGAGCTTTCCAACGAGGCACGGCTTTCCCTCCTGGCTCTTCGGGCGTGGGAGCTGTTGCCAGAGACGCGCCCCTACCGGAAAATGCTTCGCAGGCTGGCGCAGCGGCCCCACCTGGGCGCCGTTGTCGCCCAGGCTGACGGCCACCGGAAAGCCCGCAGCCCCACGGGCTGTGGGGCCACGCGAGCGGCTCCGAAAGTGCTTTCCAACGAGGCACGGCTTTCCCTCCTGGCTCTTCGGCCGTGGCAGCTGTCGCCAGAGCCGCGGCCCTACCGGAAAATGCTTCGCAGGCTGGCGCGGCGGCCCCACGTGGGCGCCGGTGGCACCGAGGCTGACGGCCGCCGCAAAGCCCGCAGCCCCACGGGCTGTGGGGCCAGGCGAGCGGCTGCCAAAGAGCTTTCCAACGAGGCACGGCTTTCCCTCCTGGCTCTTCGGCCGTGGGAGCTGTCGCCAGAACCGCGGCCCTACCGAAAAATGCTTCGCAGGCTGGCGCGGCGGCGCCATGTGGTCGCCGGTGGCGCCGAGGCTGACGGCCGCCGCAGAGCCAGCAGCCCCACGGGCTGTGGGGCCATGCGAGTGTCTGCCAAAGAGCTTTCCAACGAGGCACGGCTTTCCCTCCTGGCTCTTCGGGCGTGGGAGCTGTCGCCAGAGCCGCGGCCCTACCGGAAAATGCTTCGCAGGCTGGCGCGGCGGCCCGACGTGGGTGCCGGTGGCGCCGAGGCTGACTGCCGCCGAAAGCCCGCAGCCCCATGGGCTGTGGGGCCACGCGAGCGGCTGCCAAAGAGCTTTCCAACGAGGCACGGCTTTCCCTCCTGGCTCTTCGGGCGTGGGAGCTGTCGCCAGAGCCGTGGCCCTACCGGAAAATACTTCGCAGGCTGGCGCAGTCGCGCCACGTGGTCGCTGGTGGCGCCGAGGCTGACAGCCGCCGGAAAGCCCGCAGCCCCACGGGCTGTGGGGCCACGCGAGCGGCTGCCAAAGAGCTTTCCAACGAGGCACGGCTTTCCCTCCTGGCTCTTTGGGCGTGGGATCTGTTGCCAGATACGCGGCCCTACCGGAAAATGCTTCGCATGTTGGCGCGGCGGCCCCACCTGGGCGCCGGTGTCGCCCAGGCTGACGGCTGCCGCAAAGCCCGCAGCCCCATGGGCTGTGGGGCCACGCGAGCGGCTGCCAAAGAGCTTTCCAACGAGGCACGGCTTTCCCTCCTGGCTCTTCGGTCATGGGAGCTGTCGCCAGAGCCGCGGCCCTACCGGAAAATGCTTCGCAGGCTGGCGCGGCGGCGCAAAGTGGTCGCCGGTGTCGCCGAGGCTGACAGCCGCCGCAAAGCCCGCAGCCCCACGGGCTGTGGGGCCACGCGAGCGGCTGCCAAAGAGCTTTCCAATGAGGCACGGCTTTCCCTCCTGGCTCTTCGGGCGTGGGAGCTGTGGCCAGAGCCGCGGCCCAACCGGAAAATGCTTCGCAGGCTGGCGCGGCTGCGCCATGTGGTCGCCGGTGGCGCCGAGGCTGACGGCCGCCGGAAAGCCCGCAGCACCACGGGCTGTGGGGCCACGCGAGCAGCTGTCAAAGAGCTTTCCAACGAGGCACGGCTTTCCCTCCTGGCTCTTCGGGCGTGGGAGCTGTCGCCAGAGCCGCGGCCCTACCGGAAAATGCTTCGCAGGCTGGCGCGGCGGCGCAACGTGGGCGCCGGTAGCGCCAAGGCTGACGGCCGCCGGAAAGCCCGCAGCCCCACGGGCTGTGGGGCCACGCGAGCAGCTGCCCAAGACCTTTCCAACGAGGCACGGCTTTCCCTCCTGGCTCTTCGGGCGTGGGAGCTGTCGCCAGAGCCGCGGCCCTACCGGAAAATGCTTCGCAGGCTGGCGCGGCGGCGCCACGTGGGCGCCGGTGGCGCCGAGGCTGACGGCCGCCGGAAAGCCCGCAGCCCCACGGGCTGAGGGGCCATGCGAGCGGCTGCCAAAGAGCTTTCCAACGAGGCACGGCTTTCCCTCCTGGCTCTTCAGGCGTGGGAGCTGTCGCCAGAGCCGCGGCCCTACCGGAAAATGCTTCGCAGGCTGGCGCGGCGGCCCCAACTGGGCGCCGGTGTCGCCCAGGCTGATAGCCGCCGGAAAGCCCGCAGCCCCACGGGCTGTGGGGCCACGCGAGCGGCTGCCAAAGAGCTTTCCAATGAGGCACGGCTTTCCCTCCTGGCTCTTCGGGCGTGGGAGCTGTGGCCAGAGCCGCGGCCCAACCGAAAAATGCTTCGCAGGCTGGCGCGGCTGCGCCATGTGGTCGCCGGTGGCGCCGGGGCTGACGGCCGCCGGAAAGCCCGCAGCCCCACGGGCTGTGGGGCCACGCGAGCAGCTGTCAAAGAGCTTTCCAACGAGGCACGGCTTTCCCTCCTGGCTCTTCGGGCGTGGGAGCTGTCGCCAGAGCCGCGGCCCTACCGGAAAATGCTTCGCAGGCTGGCGCGGCGGCGCCACGTGGGCGCTGGTGGCGCCGAGGCTGACAGCCGCCGGAAAGCCCGCAGCCCCACGGGCTGAGGGGCCACGCGAGCGGCTGCCAAAGAGCTTTCCAACGAGGCACGGCTTTCCCTCCTGGCTCTTCAGGCGTGGGAGCTGTCGCCAGAGCCGCGGCCCTACCGGAAAATGCTTCGCAGGCTGGCGCGGCGGCCCCACCTGGGCGCCGGTGTCGCCCAGGCTGACAGCCGCCGGAAAGCCCGCAGCCCCACGGGCTGTGGGGCCACGCGAGCGGCTGCCAAAGAGCTTTCCAACGAGGCACGGCTTTCCCTCCTGGCTCTTCGGGCGTGGGAGCTGTCGCCAGAGCCGCGGCCCTACCGGAAAATGCTTCGCAGGCTGGCGCGGCGGCCCCACCTGGGCGCCGGTGTCGCCCAGGCTGACAGCCGCCGGAAAGCCCGCAGCCCCACGGGCTGTGGGGCCACGCGAGCGGCTGCCAAAGAGCTTTCCAACGAGGCACGGCTTTCCCTCCTGGCTCTTCGGGCGTGGGAGCTGTCACCAGAGCTGCGGCCCTACCGGAAAATGCTTCGCAGGCTGGCGCGGCGGCGCAATGTGGGCGCCGGTGGCGCCGAGGCTGACAGCCGCCGCAAAGCCCGCAGCCCCACGGGTTGTGGGGCCACGCGAGCGGCTGCCAAAGAGCTTTCCAACGAGGCACGGCTTTCCCTCCTGGCTCTTTGGGCGTGGGAGCTGTGGCCAGAGCCGCGGCCTTACCGAAAAATGCTTCGCAGGCTGGCGCGGCGGCGCCATGTGGTCGCCGGTGGCGCCGAGGCTGACGGCCGCCGCAGAGCCCGCAGCCCCACGGGCTGTGGGGCCATGCGGGTGGCTGCCAAAGAGTTTCCAATGAGGCACGGCTTTCCCTCCTGGCTCTTCGGGCGTGGGATCTGTTGCCAGAGACGCGGCCCTACCGGAAAATGCTTCGCAGGCTGGCGCGGCGGACCCACCTGGGCGCTGGTGTCACCGAGGCTGACGGCCGCCGCAAAGCCCGCAGCCCCACGGGCTGTGGGGCCACGTGAGCGGCTGCCAAAGAGCTTTCCAACGAGGCACGGCTTTCCCTCCTGGCTCTTCGGCCGTGGGAGCTGTGGCCAGAGCCGCGGCCCTACCGGAAAATGCTTCGCAGGCTGGCACGGCGGCCCGACGTGGGCGCCGGTGGCGCCGAGGCTGACTGCCGCCGAAAGCCCGCAGCCCCATGGGCTGTGGGGCCACGCGAGCGGCTGCCAAAGAGCTTTCCAACGAGGCACGGCTTTCCCTCCTGGCTCTTCGGGCGTGGGAGCTGTTGCCAGAGACGCGGCCCTACCGGAAAATGCTTCGCAGGCTGGCGCGGCGGCCCCACCTGGGCGCCGTTGTCGCCCAGGCTGACGGCCACCGGAAAGCCCGCAGCCCCACGGGCTGTGGGGCCACGCGAGCGGCTGCCAAAGAGCTTTCCAACGAGGCACGGCTTTCCCTCCTGGCTCTTCGGGCGTGGGATCTGTTGCCAGAGCCGCGGCCCTACCGGAAAATGCTTCGCAGGCTGGCGCGGCGGCCCCACCTGGGCGCTGGTGTCGCCGAGGCTGACGGCCGCCGCAAAGCCCGCAGCCCCACGGGCTGTGGGGCCACGCGAGCGGCTGCCAAAGAGCTTTCCAACGAGGCACGGCTTTCCCTCCTGGCTCTTCGGGCGTGGGAGCTGTTGCCAGAGACGCGCCCCTACCGGAAAATGCTTCGCAGGCTGGCGCAGCGGCCCCACCTGGGCGCCGTTGTCGCCCAGGCTGACGGCCACCGGAAAGCCCGCAGCCCCACGGGCTGTGGGGCCACGCGAGCGGCTCCGAAAGTGCTTTCCAACGAGGCACGGCTTTCCCTCCTGGCTCTTCGGCCGTGGCAGCTGTCGCCAGAGCCGCGGCCCTACCGGAAAATGCTTCGCAGGCTGGCGCGGCGGCCCCACGTGGGCGCCGGTGGCACCGAGGCTGACGGCCGCCGCAAAGCCCGCAGCCCCACGGGCTGTGGGGCCAGGCGAGCGGCTGCCAAAGAGCTTTCCAACGAGGCACGGCTTTCCCTCCTGGCTCTTCGGCCGTGGGAGCTGTCGCCAGAACCGCGGCCCTACCGAAAAATGCTTCGCAGGCTGGCGCGGCGGCGCCATGTGGTCGCCGGTGGCGCCGAGGCTGACGGCCGCCGCAGAGCCAGCAGCCCCACGGGCTGTGGGGCCATGCGAGTGTCTGCCAAAGAGCTTTCCAACGAGGCACGGCTTTCCCTCCTGGCTCTTCGGGCGTGGGAGCTGTCGCCAGAGCCGCGGCCCTACCGGAAAATGCTTCGCAGGCTGGCGCGGCGGCCCGACGTGGGTGCCGGTGGCGCCGAGGCTGACTGCCGCCGAAAGCCCGCAGCCCCATGGGCTGTGGGGCCACGCGAGCGGCTGCCAAAGAGCTTTCCAACGAGGCACGGCTTTCCCTCCTGGCTCTTCGGGCGTGGGAGCTGTCGCCAGAGCCGTGGCCCTACCGGAAAATACTTCGCAGGCTGGCGCGGTCGCGCCACGTGGTCGCTGGTGGCGCCGAGGCTGACAGCCGCCGGAAAGCCCGCAGCCCCACGGGCTGTGGGGCCACGCGAGCGGCTGCCAAAGAGCTTTCCAACGAGGCACGGCTTTCCCTCCTGGCTCTTTGGGCGTGGGATCTGTTGCCAGATACGCGGCCCTACCGGAAAATGCTTCGCATGTTGGCGCGGCGGCCCCACCTGGGCGCCGGTGTCGCCCAGGCTGACGGCTGCCGCAAAGCCCGCAGCCCCATGGGCTGTGGGGCCACGCGAGCGGCTGCCAAAGAGCTTTCCAACGAGGCACGGCTTTCCCTCCTGGCTCTTCGGTCATGGGAGCTGTCGCCAGAGCCGCGGCCCTACCGGAAAATGCTTCGCAGGCTGGCGCGGCGGCGCAAAGTGGTCGCCGGTGTCGCCGAGGCTGACAGCCGCCGCAAAGCCCGCAGCCCCACGGGCTGTGGGGCCACGCGAGCGGCTGCCAAAGAGCTTTCCAATGAGGCACGGCTTTCCCTCCTGGCTCTTCGGGCGTGGGAGCTGTGGCCAGAGCCGCGGCCCAACCGGAAAATGCTTCGCAGGCTGGCGCGGCTGCGCCATGTGGTCGCCGGTGGCGCCGAGGCTGACGGCCGCCGGAAAGCCCGCAGCACCACGGGCTGTGGGGCCACGCGAGCAGCTGTCAAAGAGCTTTCCAACGAGGCACGGCTTTCCCTCCTGGCTCTTCGGGCGTGGGAGCTGTCGCCAGAGCCGCGGCCCTACCGGAAAATGCTTCGCAGGCTGGCGCGGCGGCGCAACGTGGGCGCCGGTAGCGCCAAGGCTGACGGCCGCCGGAAAGCCCGCAGCCCCACGGGCTGTGGGGCCACGCGAGCAGCTGCCCAAGACCTTTCCAACGAGGCACGGCTTTCCCTCCTGGCTCTTCGGGCGTGGGAGCTGTCGCCAGAGCCGCGGCCCTACCGGAAAATGCTTCGCAGGCTGGCGCGGCGGCGCCACGTGGGCGCCGGTGGCGCCGAGGCTGACGGCCGCCGGAAAGCCCGCAGCCCCACGGGCTGAGGGGCCATGCGAGCGGCTGCCAAAGAGCTTTCCAACGAGGCACGGCTTTCCCTCCTGGCTCTTCAGGCGTGGGAGCTGTCGCCAGAGCCGCGGCCCTACCGGAAAATGCTTCGCAGGCTGGCGCGGCGGCCCCAACTGGGCGCCGGTGTCGCCCAGGCTGATAGCCGCCGGAAAGCCCGCAGCCCCACGGGCTGTGGGGCCACGCGAGCGGCTGCCAAAGAGCTTTCCAATGAGGCACGGCTTTCCCTCCTGGCTCTTCGGGCGTGGGAGCTGTGGCCAGAGCCGCGGCCCAACCGAAAAATGCTTCGCAGGCTGGCGCGGCTGCGCCATGTGGTCGCCGGTGGCGCCGGGGCTGACGGCCGCCGGAAAGCCCGCAGCCCCACGGGCTGTGGGGCCACGCGAGCAGCTGTCAAAGAGCTTTCCAACGAGGCACGGCTTTCCCTCCTGGCTCTTCGGGCGTGGGAGCTGTCGCCAGAGCCGCGGCCCTACCGGAAAATGCTTCGCAGGCTGGCGCGGCGGCGCCACGTGGGCGCTGGTGGCGCCGAGGCTGAAGGCCGCCGGAAAGCCCGCAGCCCCACGGGCTGAGGGGCCACGCGAGCGGCTGCCAAAGAGCTTTCCAACGAGGCACGGCTTTCCCTCCTGGCTCTTCAGGCGTGGGAGCTGTCGCCAGAGCCGCGGCCCTACCGGAAAATGCTTCGCAGGCTGGCGCGGCGGCCCCACCTGGGCGCCGGTGTCGCCCAGGCTGACAGCCGCCGGAAAGCCCGCAGCCCCACGGGCTGTGGGGCCACGCGAGCGGCTGCCAAAGAGCTTTCCAACGAGGCACGGCTTTCCCTCCTGGCTCTTCGGGCGTGGGAGCTGTCACCAGAGCTGCGGCCCTACCGGAAAATGCTTCGCAGGCTGGCGCGGCGGCGCAATGTGGGCGCCGGTGGCGCCGAGGCTGACAGCCGCCGCAAAGCCCGCAGCCCCACGGGTTGTGGGGCCACGCGAGCGGCTGCCAAAGAGCTTTCCAACGAGGCACGGCTTTCCCTCCTGGCTCTTCGGGCGTGGGAGCTGTGGCCAGAGCCGCGGCCTTACCGAAAAATGCTTCGCAGGCTGGCGCGGCGGCGCCATGTGGTCGCCGGTGGCGCCGAGGCTGACGGCCGCCGCAGAGCCCGCAGCCCCACGGGCTGTGGGGCCATGCGGGTGGCTGCCAAAGAGTTTCCAATGAGGCACGGCTTTCCCTCCTGGCTCTTCGGGCGTGGGATCTGTTGCCAGAGACGCGGCCCTACCGGAAAATGCTTCGCAGGCTGGCGCGGCGGACCCACCTGGGCGCTGGTGTCACCGAGGCTGACGGCCGCCGCAAAGCCCGCAGCCCCACGGGCTGTGGGGCCACGTGAGCGGCTGCCAAAGAGCTTTCCAACGAGGCACGGCTTTCCCTCCTGGCTCTTCGGCCGTGGGAGCTGTCGCCAGAGCCGCGGCCCTACCGGAAAATGCTTCGCAGGCTGGCACGGCGGCCCGACGTGGGCGCCGGTGGCGCCGAGGCTGACTGCCGCCGAAAGCCCGCAGCCCCATGGGCTGTGGGGCCACGCGAGCGGCTGCCAAAGAGCTTTCCAACGAGGCACGGCTTTCCCTCCTGGCTCTTCGGGCGTGGGATCTGTTGCCAGAGCCGCGGCCCTACCGGAAAATGCTTCGCAGGCTGGCGCGGCGGCCCCACCTGGGCGCTGGTGTCGCCGAGGCTGACGGCCGCCGCAAAGCCCGCAGCCCCACGGGCTGTGGGGCCACGCGAGCGGCTGCCAAAGAGCTTTCCAACGAGGCACGGCTTTCCCTCCTGGCTCTTCGGGCGTGGGAGCTGTTGCCAGAGACGCGCCCCTACCGGAAAATGCTTCGCAGGCTGGCGCGGCGGCCCCACCTGGGCGCTGTTGTCGCCCAGGCTGACGGCCACCGGAAAGCCCGCAGCCCCACGGGCTGTGGGGCCACGCGAGCGGCTCCGAAAGTGCTTTCCAACGAGGCACGGCTTTCCCTCCTGGCTCTTCGGGCGTGGGAGCTGTCGCCAGAGCCGCGGCCCTACCGGAAAATGCTTCGCAGGCTGGCACAGCGGCCCCACGTGGGCGCCGGTGGCACCGAGGCTGACGGCCGCCGCAAAGCCCGCAGCTCCACGGGCTGTGGGGCCAGGCGAGCGGCTGCCAAAGAGCTTTCCAACGAGGCACGGCTTTCCCTCCTGGCTCTTCGGGCGTGGGAGCTGTGGCCAGAGCCGCGGCCCTACCGAAAAATGCTTCGCAGGCTGGCGCGGCTGCGCCATGTGGTCGCCGGTGGCGCCGAGGCTGACGGCCGCCGCAGAGCCCGCAGCCCCACGGGCTGTGGGGCCATGCGAGTGGCTGCCAAAGAGCTTTCCAACGAGGCACGGCTTTCCCTCCTGGCTCTTCGGCCGTGGCAGCTGTCGCCAGAGCCGCGGCCCTACCGGAAAATGCTTCGCAGGCTGGTGCGGCGGTGCCACGTGGGCGCCGGTGGCGCCGAGGCTGACGGCCGCCGCAAAGCCCGCAGCCCCACGGGCTGTGGGGCCACGCGAGCGGCTGCCAAAGAGCTTTCCAACGAGGCACGGCTTTCCCTCCTGGCTCTTCGGGCGTGGGATCTGTTGCCAGAGCCGCGGCCCTACCGGAAAATGCTTCGCAGGCTGGCGCGGCGGCCCCACCTGGGCGCTGGTGTCGCCGAGGCTGACGGCCGCCGCAAAGCCCGCAGCCCCACGGGCTGTGGGGCCACGCGAGCGGCTGCCAAAGAGCTTTCCAACGAGGCACGGCTTTCCCTCCTGGCTCTTCGGGCGTGGGATCTGTTGCCAGAGCCGCGGCCCTACCGGAAAATGCTTCGCAGGCTGGCGCGGCGGCCCCACCTGGGCGCCGGTGTCGCCCAGGCTGACGTCCGCCGCAAAGCCCGCAGCCCCACGGGCTGTGGGGCCACGCGAGCGGCTGCCAAAGATCTTTCCAACGAGGCACGGCTTTCCCTCCTGGCTCTTCGGGCGTGGGAGCTGTCGCCAGAGCCGCGGCCCTACCGGAAAATGCTTCGCAGGCTGGCGCGGCGGCCCGACGTGGGTGCCGGTGGCGCCGAGGCTGACTGCCGCCGAAAGCCCGCAGCCCCATGGGCTGTGGGGCCACGCGAGCGGCTGCCAAAGAGCTTTCCAACGAGGCACGGCTTTCCCTCCTGGCTCTTCGGCCGTGGGAGCTGTCGCCAGAGCCGTGGCCCTACCGGAAAATACTTCGCAGGCTGGCGCGGTCGCGCCACGTGGGCGCCGGTGGCGCCGAGGCTGACAGCCGCCGGAAAGCCCGCAGCCCCACGGGCTGTG